>NC_036872.1:23328121-23383751 GCF_002910315.2 Salvelinus sp. IW2-2015
TTTGGACCCTCCTCTTCCTAAAATTATCCCGCCGCCATTTTGCCAACCAGCATAAAAAAGGAACGCATCCCTGTTCTGTATCAACTCTCTTCGATATCATCGAGATCCCCCTAAAGATTGAGCGAACGCTCGCAAAGCCTTGAACCAGCCCGACCGAGCCACCGCTCCGTAATCCCCCATCAGTACTTCACAACGGGAGTGATCGTGATCATCTGAGACCTCCACAGTAGTTCTTCAACCTAAGTTGCCTATCTGTCCTGCCTTTCTAAAGTCTTCGCAAGCCAAGTTAATAAACCAGGCATCACTGACCATTTCAATCCCACCCTACCTTCTCTCCGTGCCACCAATTCGGTTTTCGAAGCGTGGTCACGGGTCACCCAGCCACGAGCTCGCAAGGTCCTGAACATAATCGCATAACGCCATCATAAAAGATTGTATGTTGCAGCCAATCTTCATCAACCTGGTCCAAGCTTCTGGACTCTTCACAATACCGATATATTTAATCTCGTCGGGCCCGCTCTAAATAGCCCTTAAGGAATTCTCTGTCCAACATAGACTGCACTCGCAACCCTGCTATCCAACAACTACTTCTTCCAGACAAGAGTTATTCCAGCTTGTGTCAACAATTCAGGACGCGTTGTTGTCGGACTCTGGCAGATCTCTCATGGGGAAAGCACGAAAAACGGATTCCGGAACAGAGTTCAATTCTCGGCCTGACTACTTTCTACTGTAATATATAATTTTCTCCTGATATATATCAACGAATGTCGTCTCTTGCTGCTGTTGATTCTACACTGATGCTCACCTCTCACGAGACGACCACACTTAAAACAAAATCCGATAGCAATCTGGCCCTTCTTTGACACTAGCACAAATCGTCACCAACTGAGCCATTAACACTGCATCAAAACACTCGCCTTCCGTGGCCCTTCCCACTGTCCATCTAACATGCTCGCTCAACAACTCTCTCTCATCAAACGATTCTGCAGACTGTACGCTTGTTTATTCCATGTGTAACTCTGTGTTGTTGTTTATGTCACACTGCTTTGCTTTATCTTGGCCAGGTCGCAGTTGTAAATGAGACCTTGTTCTCAACCTGGTTAAATAAATAAAAATATTAAAAAAGAGGGTGAATGGGCAAGACAAAATATTTTAGTACCTTTGAACAGGGTATGGTAGTAAGTCACAGGCGCATAACTTTGTGTCAAGAACTGCAATGCTGCTGGATTGTTCATGCTCAGCAGTTTGTGTGTATCAAGAATGGTCTACCACCCAAAGGACATCCAGCCAACTTGACAACTGTCGGAAGCATTGGAGTCAGCGTGAGCCAGAATCCCTGTGGAACGCTTTCGACACCTTGTAGAGTCCATGCCCCAAATCATTTAGCTTGTTATGAGGGCAAAGGGGAGGGGTGCAACTCAATATCTATCATCAAAAGATATGTGTTCCTAATGTTTGTTATACTCAGTGTATATTCAGTCTTTTGATGATAGATATTAATGTACAGTATCTAAATAGTTAGTACGGGTAGCTATTTGGTTAACTATTTAACTACCTGCATTGACCCTTTTTTGACTCATCACATACGCTGCTGCTACAGTTTACCATCTGTCAGTTTATTCCTAGTTATAAACTCAGCAAAAAAAGAAACATCCCTTTTTCAGGACCCTGTCTTTCAAAGATAATTTGTAAAAATCCAAATAATTCCACAGATCTTCATTGTAAAGGGTTTAAACACTGTTTCCCATGCTTGTTCAATGAACCATAAACAATTAATGAACATGCACCTGTGGAATGGTCGTTAAGACACTAACAGCTTACAGACGGTAGGCAATTAAGGTCACAGTTATGAAAACTTAGGACACTAAAGAGGCCTTTCTACTTACTCTGAAAAACACCAAAAGAAAGATGCCCAGGGTCCCTGCGCATCTGCGTGAACGTGCCTTAGGCATGCTGCAAGGAGGCATGAGGACTGCAGATGTGGCCAGGGCAATAAATTGCAATGTCCGTACTGTGAGACGCCTAAGACAGCGCTACAGGGAGACAGGACGGACAGCTGATCGTCCTCACAGTGGCAGACCACGTGTAACAACACCTGCACAGGATCAGTACATCCGAACATCACACCTACGGGACAGGTACAGGATGGCAACAACAACTGCCTGAGTTACACCAGGAACGCACAATCCCTCCATCAGTGCTCGGAGTGTCCACAATAGGCTGAGAGGCTGGACAGAGCGCTTGTAGGCCTGTTGTAAGGCAGGTCCTCACCAGAAATCACCGGCAACAATGTCGCCTATGGGCACAAACCCACCGTTGCTGGACCAGACAGGACTGGCAAAAAGTGCTCTTCACTGACGAGTTGCGGTATTGTCTCACCAGGGTTGATGGTCGGATTTGCGCTTATCGTCGAAGGAATGAGCGTTACACCGAGGCCTGTACTCTGGAGCGGGAGGATCCGTCATGGTCTGGGGGCGGTGTGTCACAGCATCATCGGACTGAGCTTGTTGTCACTGCAGGCAATCTCAACGCTGTGCGTTACAGGGAAGACATCCTCCTCCCTCATGTGGTACCCTTCCTGCAGGCTCATCCTGACATGACCCTCCAGCATGACAATGCCACCAGCCATACTGCTCGTTCTGTGCGTAATTTCCTGCAAGACAGGAATGTCAGTGTTCTGCCATGGCCATCGAAGAGCCCAGTCTCAATCTCATTGAGCATGTCTGGGACCTGTTGGATCGAAAGGTGAGGGCTAGGTCCATTCCCCCAGAAATGTCCAGGAACTTGCAGGTGCCTGGTGGAAGAGTGGGGTAACATCTCACAGCAAGAACTGGCAAATCGGTGCAGTCCATGAGGAGGAGATGCACTGCAGTACTTTAATGCAGCTGGTGGCCACACCAAATACTGACTGTTACTTTTTGATTTTGAAAAAATACTGAAAGAAACAACTCAAATTTCAAAAACTGCTCGTCTTTGTTCAGGACACTTATTCGCATTTCTGTATCAGATGTCTTTTAACTTGTTCAGTTTATGTCTCCTTGTTGAGTCTTATGTTCATACAAATATTTACACATGTTAAGTTTGCTGAAAATAACTCAGTTGACAGTGAGAGGATTTATTTTTTTGCTGAGTTTAGTACATATCTACCTCAATACATTGTACCCCTCAACATCTACTCAGGCTGGTACCTTTGTATATAGCCAGTCATATTACTCATTGTGTATCTTTTATTACTTGTTTTACTTTTCTATAACTTATTTATTTTCTTTCTCTCTGCATTGTTGGGAAGGGCTATAAACATTTCACTGTTAGTCCATATCTGTTGTTTAGGAAGCATGTGACGAATAACATTTTATTTTATTTTGATTTGATTAAGTACTCAGTGGGTTTATTAAATACACCAGACCATTCACAAAAATGGATTGCTCTGCCTCCCGGGTGGCGCAGTGGTCTAGGCACTGCATCGCATGCTAGCTGCGCCACCAGAGTCTCTGGGTTCGCGCCCAGGCTCTGTCGCAGCCGGCCGCGACCGGGAGGTCCGTGGGCGACGCACAATTGGCCATAGCGTCGTCGGCGTTGGGAGGGTTTGGCTGTAGGGAATATCCTTGTCTCATCGCGCTCCAGCGACTCCTGTGGCGGGCCGGGCGCAGTGCGCGCTAACCAAGGGGGCCAGGTACACAGTGTTTCCTCCGACACATTGGTGCGGCTGGCTTCCGGGTTGGAGGCGCACTGTGTTAAAGAAGCAGTGCGGCTTGGTTGGGTTGTGCTTCGGAGGACGCATGGCTTTCGACCTTCGTCTCTCCCAAGCCCGTACGGGAGTTGTAGCGATGAGACAAGTTAGTAGTTACTAGCGATTGGATACCACGAAATTTGGGGAGAAAAATGGGATAAAATTWAAAAAATCTWWWAAAAAAWTCTAAAAAAAWTTCAAAAATGGATTGCTCCTACAGACAGTGAGTCATGTGGCCGTGGCAACCTATATAAAGCAGGTAGACAGGCATCGAGGCATTGTTACTGTTCGATTGAACGTTACAATGGGCAAAARGAGTGACCTAAGCGACTGAGCGTGGTATGATCGTCGGTGCCAGGCGCGCCGGAGCCAGTATCTCAGAAACGGCCACCCTTCCTGGGCTTTTCACGCACGACAGTGCCTAAGGTTTACAGAGAATGGTACAACAAACTAAAAACATCCAGTCAGCGGCAGTCCTGTGGGCTAAAACGGCTCATTGATGAGGTCGAAAAAGAATGGCAAGAATCATACACTCGCCACAAACAGACAATTAACGGCTCAGCACAGTGGTGGGCATCTCGGAACACACAACTCATCGATCCTTATCAGGGATGGGCTATTGTAGTAGATGAACACACCGGGGTACACTCCTATCAGCTAAAAAAAATAAAATAAACGGCTCCAGTGGAAGGCAGATAGATTCCCAACACTGGACAACTGAGGAGTGGAAAAACATTGCCTTATCCAACGAATCCCAGTTCCTATTGCGTCATGCTGATGGCATGAGTCCATGGACCCAGCCTGCCTGGTGTCAACAGTACAGGCTTGTAATGGTGTGGGGAATGTTGTCCTGGCACACATTAGGTCCCTTGATACCAATTGAGCAATGAAGAATTCATGCTGTTCTGGAGGCAAAGGGGGTCCGACCCGGTACTAGATGGTCTATCTAATCAACTGTCCATTGAGTGTATATTCAGTGTTGTGATGATACATACTGATGAGGTAATATATAACTATATTCAGTGTTGTGATGAAACATACTGTATTGATCACAGGAGGTTGGTGGCACCTTAATTGGGGAGAAGCGGAATGAATGGAACGGTATCAAATACATGGTTTCCATGTTTGATGTCATTCCATTTGCGCCGTTCCAGCCATTATGAGCCGTCCTCCCCTCAGCAGCCTCCACTGGTTTTGATTAAGTAATAAATAACTATATTCAGTCTTGTGATAATACATATTAATCAGGTAATATATATAACTATAATCAGTGTTGTGCTGATTCATTGTTGTGATTGATTTGGACAGCTGGGTAGTTCAATTCAGTTAGGATCTTTGCAAAGGAACTGCCCTTGGGTCACCCCAAGGTGAGTGTAGTGTGAATGCAACCAGACAAGACGTACCACCAGGGTCATCTTGGTGCACAGCTTCTTCTGGGCAGCAGTAAGCATGGCCAGGCCTCCAGCTGCAGCTCTCTGGAGCTTTTCATTGTCCTCAACACACATCAGCACCAGCAGCTTCAGCCTATCATTCCCATCCTCCAGGTACCGATCCTGCACCTGGAATACACACACACACAATGATGACGTTACACTGGGTGACAAGTTTGTTACATACACACACACTGTATGTGATGACAATGTTCTTAAGAGTGATGGGGTTCCCTCTTACCTCTTTGCACGTCACCAGGTTGCACATGCACTCTGTGGCTGCCTGTCTGATATGGTCATGGTCCTCAAACATGTACTGCTCAATCTCAGGGAGAGCCTTCTCTTTCAGGATCTTCACTCTGTGCAGCGGAGGATGGGAAGAAAGAGTTAATGAATCAGGCAACCATCTCATCTCCTCTACTCGAAACGGTCTGGCAGCAACAGTGAAAGACAAACCAAATTAACTCTGGAATGTCCCCAGAGCATATCTTAGCCCATGGCTGTTTCCTGTTTAGTGCCATATGAAGAAACACACACCCTCACACCTCTCTATTACCTTAAATATATTGTTGAATTGTGTAATTAATCTGAAATAGTCTGGTGTTTTGTTGGGTTATACATACTGTGCTGTGATTGGTAAACTAACAGGCCTCACCTCAGTTTGTCGTTGAGACCAGCCAAATTGGTGAGACTCAGAAGTGCCTCGTAGTTCTGCACCCCATCTCTCTCGGGGTGCAACAGGCTGACCAGAGGACGCACCACCTCATAGATCTGTCAGAGAGATGACAAGGCATGGTGAGGGAGGGAGGGTAGAAGAGAGGAAGCCAAAAGAGAGGTACATAGTAAAAAACGATATGAAGGACAGAGAAAGAAGAATAAAGTTGAGTTTAAAAAGTGTGTGTTTTACTGAATGCAAGACAACTAAAATACGTATGAGTCAATTCCCTTCCCCAAACCAGCCCAAATCTTTCTCCCATGTAACATGAAGTGGTCAGACAGGTTCTTACCCTCTCTCCGGGGAAAGCGATCTCTGGGTTGGAGACAGCAGCAATCTTGGCCAGGGCGTGTGCGGCCCTTACTTTCCCTATAGCTGATCCCTCCAGAGCCAATGGGATCAGAGCCTGGGGATCACACAGCAAGAGATCAGAGGTTCAGACACACACACCTTCAACTTTTATTGTGACATTATAACATACTCTAGCCCAGGGGTAGGCAACCCTGTTCCTGAGTGATGCAGGTATTGCAGGATATTGTCCGAACTATTTACCACGCCAGACCAACTGAGCTAATTTATTCAACACACCTGGTCTTCCACCTTGGTTAAATCAAAAACATGAAGTGCCTGCGGCACTCCAGGACTGCCTACCCCTGCTCTAGCCTACATGCGACTATGACTGATCCATGCTCGAACCACAGTTTAGTTTTAACTATGACACCTCATAGTTATTTTGAAAAGATAACATTTTCTCTATAGAGTCAGAAAACTACTGGTTAAATAAAGGTAATAAATCAAATGTAAATGTAGACTGTTATAGATTATACTAGAATGGAAAATCTTGTTATGTCTGTCACTCACCTTGCCCCCTCCATGGGCGCAAATGGTGCCACGGTCTTTGGGGTCATCTGCCAAGGCAAGGAACACCCTGCAAATCAAAGCAAATACCAATTATTTGAATCTTATTTGTTCTGCAGTATTGCACGTACTGACTGGATAACTATTAGTATTTTATTAGGATCCCCATTAGCTGTTGCTGAAGCAGCAGCTACTCTTCCTGGGGTTCACACAAAACATTACATAATACAGAACATTAATAGACAAGAACAGCTCAAAGACAGAACTACACACAATTAAAATAAGAACAATAGAACCAAAAAAGGTTCTGCTGACACAACACAGAGAAACAGAGAGACCCATTACTCTAGGCCTACATACAAATACATTGTATTATTACATTTCCATTCTCATATATTCCATACACATTCAGTAGCATCTATCAGTTACACGCATACATATATCAGTACATATGCATATACACTGAGTATACAAAACATAAATAATACCTGCTCTTTCCATGACATAGACTGACCAGGTGAATCCAGGTGAAAGCTATGATCCCTTATTGATGTCACTTGTTAAATCCACTTTAATCAGTGTAGATGAAGGAGAGGAGACAGATTAAAGAACGATTTTTAAGCCTTGAGACAATTGAGACATGGATTGTGTATGTGTGCCATCCGGAGGGAGAATGGGCAAGACAAAATATTTAAGTGCCTTTGAACTGGGTATGGTAGTAGGTGCCAGGCGCACCAGTTTGTGTCAAGAACTGCAATGCTGCTGGGTTTTTCACGCTCAACAGTTTCCTGTGTGTATCAAGAATGATCCACCACCCAAAGGACATCTAGCCAACTTGACACAACTGTGGGAAGCATTGGAGTGAACATGGGCCAGCATCCCTGTGAAACGCTTTGAGGCTATTCTGAGGGCAAAAGGAGATGCAACTCAATATTAGGAAGTTGTTCCTAATGTTTGGAATACTCAGTTTATAAGAATGTCTGTGACATAGCTAAACGCTCGAGCCTAGTACAGTTCCAGGTTGCTCACCTTGCCAGCATCTCTTTGGTCTGGTCAGTCAGGAGAAGGTTGTCAGCTTTCACCATGACAGTGAGAGCTGAGATGACCCCTCCCTTTAGCATCCTCTTCACTCTCTTCTGGATGAAATCTTTCTTGTCCTAAGGGCAGAGAAGTGTGTATTGTCAGCACCTCCCTCAGATAATATACAGTACCTAGGGCCTCACAATAAAAAATATAACTTTGCTTACAGTAGAGAGCAGCATAGTCCCGTTTATATATACTTTATACTAGTTTAGTTTACAGTGCTTGATAACAGAACTAGAGTGACTAGTTATGTTCTTTCTTGACATAAGGATGACTTGTTGTACAGTTCTAACCACCGGGCAGACAGAGGGAGGCCTGTGTCTTTCTCTTAACTTACCTTGGGGTGCTGCTCAGGGACGTGCTGCTTGGAGAACTTGGCCAGCTGAACCAGCTCAGGCATGATGTCTTTCTTCTCATAGCTGTTGGTGCAGTTGACTAGAGTACAGGCCACAGCATACAGGATGGTCTTATCTTTAGACTGTTACAGGGAAACAGGGAAGTTTAATACTCTCCTACAGGTTGCATATTTAATGCCAGTATGCTCATGTTATGTGCTATGAGTGGTGTCTATCCTCTGTCTTCAATAATACAGTACCTACCTTGGCCAGYTCAAACATAGCTTTCATGGCAGGATCGTCCTCAACAAAGTCATCCTTTACATCTGCGTCTTGGGTTAAGTAGGCCAAACCTTCTATAGCCCACTTCCTGGTCCTCGTGTCCATGGCTGAGTTACACAACCACCTGATACACACAGGAAGAGTGTTAACAGGGAACAGGGCTAACAGGAAATGGTCCTCCATCTTGAGATTATGATCATGGGAAGCTATTTCAAAATCACTCTGCGGGAATATAATGAACATAAGGTTACAGCTCTGTACACAATCTATTACTCCTGATATTGTTTGTCCATAATACTTTTGAAAAAGAGCCTGTGATGGACTGTCTATCTATTAATACTTCATTGAGAATTAACACCAAAATGTTACAACAGCTACAGTTGCAAGAAAAAGTATGTGAACCCTTTGGAATTACCTGGATTTCTGCATAAATTGGTCATCAAATTTGATCTGATCTTCATCTAAGTCACAACAATAGAGAAACACAGGGTGCTTAAACTAATAACACACAAATTATTGTKTTTTTCTTGTCTATATTGAATACATAATTTAAACATTCACAGTGTAGGTTGGAAAAAGTATGTGAACCCCTAGGCTAATGACTTCTCCAAAAGCTAATTGGAGTCAGGAGTCAGCTAACCTGGAGTCCAATCAATGAGACGAGATTGGAGATGGTTAGAGCTGCCCTGCCCTATAAAAAAACTCACAACATTTTAGTTTGCTATTCAGAAGAAGCATTGCCTGATGTGAACCATGCCTCAAACAAAAGAGATCGCAGAAGACTTAAGATTAAGAATTGTTGACTTGCATAAAGCTGGAAAGGGTTACAAAAGTTTCTCTAAAAGCCTTGATGTTCATCAGTCCACGGTAAGACAAATTGTCTATAAATTGAAAAAATTCAGCACTGTTGCTACTAGGAGTGGCCGACCTGCAAAGACGACTTCAAGAGCACAGCGCAGAATACTCAATGAGGTTAAACTAAAGTTGAGTTGTTTGGAAGGAACACACAACACTGTGTGGAGAAAAAAAGGCACAGCACACCAACATCAAAACCTCATCACAACTGTAAATGATGGTGGAGGGAGCATCATGGTTTGGGGCTGCTTTGCTGCCTCAGGGCCTGGACAGCTTGCTATCAATGACGGAAAAATGAATTCCCAAGTTTATCAAGACATTTTGCAGGAGAATGTTAGGCTATCTGCCCGCCAATTGAAGCTCAACAGAAGTTGAGTGATGCAACAAGACAACAACCTAAGACACAGAAGTAAATCAACAACAGAATGGCTTCAACAGAAGAAAATTCGCCTTCTGGAGTGGCCCAGTCAGTCCTGAACTCAACCCGATTGAAATGCTGTGGCATGACATCAAGACAGCGGTTCACACCAGGACATCCCAAGAATATTGCTGAACTGAAACAGATTTTTAAAGAGGAATGGTCCAAAATTCCTCCTGATCGTTGTGCAGGTCTGAACCGCAACTACAGAAAACATTTGGATGAGGTTATTGCTGCCAAAGGAGGGTCAACCAGTTAAAGCCAAGGGTTCACATACTTTTTCCACCCTACACTGTGAATGTTTAGTGTTAATAAAAGACATGTAAACTTATAATTGTTTGTGTTATTAGTTTAAGCAGACTGTGTTTGTCTATTGTTGTGACTTAGATGACCAATTTATGCAGAAATCGAGGTAATTCCAAAGGGTTCATTTACTTTTTCTTGCCACTGTACATAATCAGAGCCACAAAACCACTTACTTCCTACACTGCTTGGCCAATTTCTCAGTGGAGCCTTCAGCAAACTGCCTCATACTATAGTCATCTCCACCTGCTGAGCCCAGCTTACACAGACCCTGGGGAAAGGGAACCACACACACAATATTGAGTTCGTGAACTTGTAAGGTTAGATAAATCTGAAGAGTCCCTGTAATGCTTTCAAACATGAACTATCAATGAATCCCTAAAAAATAAACATTTCCATTCTATTCTATCTTTCCATAGTATGGAAATCTAAAGCTCGCTCACCACCAGCGCACGGATTTTGATCTTTTCGTTCTTGGTCTTCTTGTAGATGTCTTTGAGCAGCGACACACCGTTGGTGATGATGAAGGAGGCGCGGCTCATCTTGGTCGAGGAGTGGATTAGTGCTTCCACGGCGACCATCTGGTCCACCTCACGCTCGGAGCCYCACAGCGCCACCATCATCTCCATGATGCCCTGGCGACCCACCAGCTGGTTGCCCACCTCGAAGGGGCCCTGCAGCAGGCCTGACAGAGCATTGATGGCGTGGATGTTCCTGTCCATGTCGTTGGGGTCAAATTTGCCTCTGTGGAACGGGACATGGTCAGGTGGAGCGGGGTTAAGGATTAGATGAGGGAGGAGGTCAGGGATAAATGTTAGTCAGTTAATTTAGTACTTATCCCCACCATCAACTCTATGGTGCTGTTAGATACTTCCCCTGTTGTAACATTACTCATGATGTATGCGTGCATCACATATCTCTTAATGTCTGTATGATGTTATTGGCATTAGATATGGTACTCGTATGTTGCTGTTATGTTACTAATGTGTAACTCACTTGATGTACTCGTCACAGACTTCCCTATAGTTGTCTCTCTCGGGGTCGCAGCGCAGGTCGTCCCAGAGCTTGTCAAGGAGCACGCTGGCGATGAGCTGAGTGTTCTCTGTCATGGGCAGCTGGTCTGGGAGGTCAGGTATCTGGCCACACACCTTCAGGATCTTCTTCAGACCTGGGGGGGTTTCACAAAGCAAGATGAATGGCAACTTTCCTACATTAAGTTGATACTCTCAGTACTCCATATTAAATTTTTCAATACAAACCATAAAATAATGTTTCTCAAGAACAAGACATAAACCCACAACTGACATAAACAGTGAAGAACTATATCATAGGCCTACTTAGTGTCACAGATCATGGTCAAAGCTACAGTAACCCACTCACCGTGGTCGATAGTAAAGAGGCTCTTGGAGTGGTCAGGGTCTTTCTTGTCCTTGCGAGGCACYTTTCTGGTCAGCAGGTTCAGGGCCTGGTCTCTGCCATGTCCTGAAACCTTCTTACTGGCAACCATCTCCAGCAGGGCCATCAGGATGCTCTTCAAGTCCTTGCTTGCATCTGCAGGGGAGCATAGAAAGTGTCAGACCCATTTTATAAAACACAAACAAGATTAGAATGACGAGACCTTCAAAATCTGTTTATATAGCTGATGATGCTATTCAGAGGCATTTCAAGTTTGGTAAAAAGCACTACATAAATGTATATACATTTAGGGCTTTTGACTGAAACAGCTTAGGAAATCAGGAATGTGAGTGGATGTCTCACCCAAAACCAGGGCTTCCTCCTTCCCATAAATCCTCCGGTCTCCTCCAGTGAGGGAGTCGTTGATGCACTGGAACAGGTCACAGGTTGCCAAGGCAATGTCCTCGTTGTCGACGGCCATGATGCTGCACAACTTGTCTATGCCCACCAGGTGGATAATGGCCATGGCCTGTTCAGAGACAACATACAGGTCAACTGAGTGTCCAAAAGGGAACTATTGCTTGACATTACAATAGCAACTTTGAAAATGATCCATATCTGGCTGGAAGGACCAGGAGTTGTGAGGATCAGAAGTACTTGAGGTTTGGCTCCCCGTTTATCCCCTTCTCACAGAACCTCTTATGCACCTCTCTGTCTTCCCTGCCCCTCACCCGAGCTTTGTGTCCAGTGCACATTCCAGCGAAGGTGCGGATAGCAGCCAGGACCATCTCTACTTTTCCGGTCTCAAGCAAATCCAGTAGCAGAGGCACTCCATTGTTCTGGAAGATTCTCTCTGCGCCAGCTTCTTCTCTGGCCAGAACCACCAGGTTGTTAGCAGCCTACATGGGAAGAAAATATTATTCATATTGCCATTAAAGTTACACACATTGCATTTGATATCAGACTTTAAAAATATTAAAGACCACAGCATCATGCTTATTACAGTTGAATCAATGGAACTGATCTCTACTATGGTGTCATACGAACCATTTCCTTCTTGTCCTTGTCCATCTCCTCATCAAGCAGAACGTCAAACATGTTCTGAACCCGTGAGTCTGTGGAGAAGGTTGTCTTCAGCTGTAGACAGAGAGCGAGACAGAAGTATCAGGATGTGTTTTTTATGTCTAGTTCATAAGTCAATAAAATATTATAATCACATAGTCCTCTGTAAGTAGACCAATGGATTGTGTCTAAACTATCCCAGAGGGTAGCATACCTTGGCTTGGATCTCAGCCCCCAGCCTCCTGAGGGTCTCCAGGAAGGTCTTGTTTTTGGGCTCGATGGTGGAACACCTCTGGACATCTTTAAAGGCCATGTCCAGCTTGCCCAGCTTCTCCAGAGCCTGGCAGCGCCGGAACAGGGCTTTGACGTCTGCTGCATCCACGTCAATGGCTGTCGGAGAGCAGAGAAGTATACAAGTGTCTGGGTTGAAGTGAAAATATCACTGTGGCATGAGCATAATACATTATTTGTCATGTTATGTGACAGTGAGTGAGCAAAAACCATAACTGGCTGTGTTTTGATTCTTGTTAATGTACTAAACATTTGGTAGACTGTACCGTACCTTTGGAGGCATCGGAGGCTGCATTGGTGTAGCTTTCCTGAGAAGGAAACAAAGAGCATTCAAAAACATCAGAGGATCAGGAAATCACACCCAGGGATAATTATGAATAATTATAAAACTATTCAGTTTTTGCTTGATGAAGGCTTGTGGTTTAGGTGAGGTGTTTACCTTTTTCAAAAAACAGGCTGATCTGTTCCTGTAGACTACGGCGAGAACCTTTTTGTCCTTGCACAACTTGATGGCTTTAGTGTAACACTCAATGGCCTTGTCCACCTCACCGGCTTGGAAATGCTTGTTCCCCTCATCTTTGAACTGGATTGGATCTGCCATCTCACCCATCTGGTGAGGAGAGGAGAAGTTGTAGCTCAAAATCCTAAATATTTTGGTTAGAATTCAGTTGGATTTTTTTACTTCAGGTTTCGGTGTCACTGGTACTTACAAAGTAAACAGCACATGTTTCTGGAATATTCCATTACTTTTCTAACACTATACATTGAACATGTACAGTGGCTATATATACTTAATAACACATTAATGAACTTTAGAACAAATTGCAGCCCATTCTAAATCTGGAAGAATAATAATGTTACCAAATATAACCCTGTTCCTGGTAGATTGTTTAACTTTACAACCACTTAAAGGAAACAAGTCAAGAACAATGCCAGCTAAAACATGATAATTTTGACAAGGTTTCCATTCACTGTGAATTCAGCAAAATAAATATATTCACAGCATAACTCAAATTTGTTTGTCATTTTTAGGAAATATGGTACATCGCTCAGATGTACCACATTTCCTAAAAATGACAAACAAATTACAGAAAATATAACATTCTATGAAAAACTGTTACTCTTCTTACCATGTTCACTATAATGTCTCCTTCTGACCCGAGTCCCCTTTAGCAAATGGCCCAGCACATGTGATCTCTAACTTGAAATGGCCTCCCCTCATGCCTTATTTGGGCATCATTCTGCACCCCAGTGGGGGCCTTACCACTGATACGACCATCCTAATGGACAGACAGCTCCCTGCCACTCCACCACTCCTGATAGACAATCACCATGCCCCTCTCCCCTGGCCTGAGAGCCCCTGGCAGGCAAGCATGTCACTCAAGACCTTGTACACTGAAGACATGTGTCCCTTTGAGCCATACGGTACCTTTGGATTGTGTCGACTCCTCTCTTCTCTTCTCTTCCCTTGCTTGGGTTGTCTAGTGTTGAGCTTCACTGCCTGATTGCTGCGCTGTCAACTTTTTTTGTAGTAATGCAACTCCCCCTCCGTCACAATTTATATTTATACTGAATCTCAATGAGGTGGGCCAGAACCAGGGTGGATATATTTTAAATAAGGGATGGGGGTCTACTCTCCACAGAACAGACACTTGCCGGGAGAACTCTACACTGAATTCCCACATTTAGCATTGGTTTGGGTTTGTTACAATGCCTCATTGCTTTTATGACAACATTCCAATGGAGAATCTTTAGAATAACTGCATAGTAGTTCCTCTTTTTGTTCTCTATTTGTACATAATGACACAGGTAACCCCCTTGAAACATGGTCTGTTCCTGATATGGTCTATTTAAGGAATAGGTTCGATGACAGCTGAGAACTCATCAGCAAATGCCTCTACAGCTCTAGTGAAGCGTGGGGCGGGTTGGGTGGAGTGGGGTGTCTGGCAGCCACTGACAGCTGTAGGAACACAGAATGACCTGGCAGCTTCTAGAAAGAGAAAGCTCTCTCGTGTGTGTGTGTGCGTGCGTGCGTGTGTGTGTGTGTGAGGCATTTTCTACAACTTTCTGGATCTACTTGAAGGTGAACTCCAGTCCTGACTGGTGTATTTAGAGCTGTTTCATGTAGAATATTGAAGGGGGAAAATAGAAAGACTGTGTATAAGCTCATCTGTCATTAAAAAAATACACATCCGTTTATCAAAAACAAACAGCAGGCAGATGTCAACAACAAGCAACTGTCTCCCCCTCAGTCTGATTCTTCTAAAGGTTTCTTCTGACCTAGGGAGTTTTTCCTTGTCAACTGTGCCTATGCATATTCTCTGTGGGTTTTAGTTGGGTTATGGAAATGACAGCCATTGAATTGTACAACTTTGTTAGCAGACAAATGTAACAGACGTTCTCAGCCACTAAAAAGCGTTATTTGCCATAATAAATGCACCGTACACCTACCTACCCGCAAGTGGCAGATCGGTGGTGAGAATCAAATATTTTGCAGCCTAACATTACCATCACTGCCCTGTAGATGGCTTGCTGATTCTAGTTCTGCATCACAGCAGAGTAGGTTGGTGCACAATGTCTGGTTATGCTGAGAGGCAGAGAATAAGACTTGTGTAACCAAGCCTACCACTCTCTGTCAATAGGCTACAGCATAAACTAGGTTACACAGGGAGCCGCACTCACAATTGCTCTCTCGTAAATATTGCTATCCGGGACTGGAATACTCCCTGTAATCCCACGGAAAGACAAGATCAACGTCAATAAATCGGTGTACTTCGCTTCACAAACGAGGGCGAACAGCTGGTAAGATTGAGGTGTTATTCATGATGATGAGAATTCGGATATTTACCTGTCCATTGAGCTATCGATTTGAAATTGAGAATATTGGTCTTGTGACATGAGGATGACGTTTCAGCAATTGCTTGGCGAAGGTGTTTTTCTCAGTCGAAGAACCTGTCGGACTAATTTGTATTAATATTAATAACAGAATACGCTGCTACCTCAAGTCAAGAGCTGGCAGTAAACTTTGCCAGACTGCAGCTGTATTCAAGGTAATCGGGGTGCACCGAAGTGTTTGCTTGTGCAGGCTATTGGCAATTAAGTTTTCTGGTGCTGTGTTCTCATCAACATCCTCGCACTATTTTGAGAAACACAGTTTATTCAGGGAAGTGAAATGACGTAATATTGCGGGGAAGTGGCACCTACCTTGGGGTTAACTTGAAATATTGGGAGTTTGCGACATGAAAGTGGTCAGTTCTTGAACACAGTGCAGTTGACAATTTACCATTGGTGATAAATTGGCTAGACTGGTGCAATTCCACGGTTAAAGTGATGCTAACTGAATGACAGCACAAACCATCATTTTACCCAACTTTCCTTCTGCACGTAAATGTGTTTCTGTAAACGTTTCCGTGGAAATGGTTCAAAGTAGTTGCATGGTTTGTTTAACCTTGTAATAATAGCTTTTTGTTTGACATACATTTTAAAGTAAAAAATATGAGTCTCAGCAACACTCTTAACATGGAATTGCCTGAATAGCCCATTTCTGTTGTTGATTTCTGGAAAATAAGCCTACCAATTTATTGAGACCAATTATTTTATCAACATTGGCTGGGTTGGAGACCTTTCTCATTGTTCCAAGGACAAGGACTCTGAGAAGCCTGGGGCATTTCAACACCTGGCGTCCTCAGGGACACACACACACTTACAGTCTTGTTTAACTAATCTTGTGGCGACAAACAATTGATTCCCATTCAAAATCGTATTTTTCCTAACCCCTAGACCTTACCCTAACCTTAACCCCAAAACCTTAACCTTAAATCTAACTTTTAACCCCTAACCTAACACTAATTGTAACCTTAACTCTAAACCCCCTAGAAATAGCCTTTTTCCTCGTGGGGACTAACAAAAGGTCCCCAGTTGGTCAAATGTTTGTTTGTTTACTATTCTTGTGAAGACTTCACACACTGCTCTGTGAAATACTTAGTAGGTCACCTTTATGATGTGATTTATTTTATTTACAGTAGGCTATTGAACTTGAACAACAGGGAACTTTTTGTTACAGACACTCCTTTTGATTTCTCTGAAAATAATCACCACAGAATTTGAGCAATGCCCGTTCTTTTACTACCTGATTCAATTTCCTTTGAAAGGATCTGTACCGAAAAATGAACACAATGCTTTCTATGTAACATCAAAATGCAAAAGGCTACTGAAAAACTGTCCTACTATTACTAACTCTATCAAAGCTGTTATTAACAGCTATTCTAGATTATATACAGTAGCTAGCTACTTTACTGTTGTGGGCTCATTGAGCCAGCATCTCAGTATAAATGTGAGTGTAGTGTTAAGGTGTGTGTTTGACAAACTGTGAGGTTGGCTGRTGCGATGGGCGCCAGTCTAATTTCTTCAATGTTTATTTTTGTTTGTTTCTTGCTGTGAGCTTCGCAAACCATAAGGAATAACGCGCGCTGTAGCCTACTATAGAATTACTCATCAGCAGTACACATAATAGTAGTCTACAATTACTACAGTGACACGCTACATTAGCCTAGCACAGACTCAGCAGTCTTGACTGTGTTATATGCAGGTTCCTGAGTTTTTCCTGACATAGCCAGAGCAGGAAAAGCTCAGGGTCCAAGTATACTAAAGCCTATAACTAGGCCCTAGCCAAGCTTATTACTAAGATAGTTTTTCCTGGTAAGGTCACATGGTCAGGAACAACTCCTAGTTATGCTAAACATATAGCCTCACTCCAATTATCCACAAAGCAGCATGCTACATTTGCCAAGAATAAAGTAGCCTCACTGTCCAGCACATTACCAGTGCTCTTTGCAGTAGTGTGCTACATTCCTCCCCTGTGCTGAGAGCTGTTAGCTGGCCGACCATCCCCTCAACCTGCCTCATCTACAGCGGGAATGGTTCTACGAACATGACAGGGAATTCAGCTTACCGCCATGTCCCCGAAAACACGGGGCTGGATGTGTGAAATACCTCTGTTAGAATACTGAGCGATGGAGATATCTGGCCAGTATTGTACAGTAGAGTCAAAGGGAAAGCAAATGGAATCGTGACTCAGAGAAAGCTGCCTTGTGAGCACATATGCTGCTGGACCAGACCAGGTTTCACATGAACATTGGGAGTCCCAGGGGACCACATGGACATGARCTATTGTGTGTGACTTATCATGTCCATCTCTTCAATCCATATGAAAGTGGTAATATGTACGTTTTGGGCAACCTGACCAAATTCACAAATAAATGTGAGTTCATGTGAACCCCAGGCTGGAGGTGTCATACTACCTAGCGGTCAAACATGGAAATGGTTTTTCCATAGGGAAATTTAGAAACACTTAAAATAAGGGCTGTGTTTTGTGTAGGTTTACTCTGGTGGGATGTTTTGATAACCATGTAAATCTATTGATAAGGTGARTTATCAATATATTCGTCTCTATTTACTCTCAGATTKAAAAATGCTAATTAGCATGAAAGTAGACATCATGCAAGACTACAAATCCCTGCAAGCTCCTGCACGTCAACTCTAGCTGACACCTTTGCTAACAGGTATTGTGTCAATAAAAACATTTGCACAAGACAGTTCACAGAATTGTCAATTTAAAGAAATTTAGCCAATTTATTCATTACTAAATTGAGCTAACATTAGATAGTTGATCCAGAAATTCTTACCTTTGCATCGATTCAGCAGTCTCGTCCAGATTATCATGGCATTTGTAGTTCTTTATGATAGCCACATTAGCAGTTAATTAGCATATCATTTTGGGGGGTTTGCCAGGTATGCGTAAATGGCTGTAAGGGAGTCAGGTGCAGSAGAGCAGATATTGGGTAGCCAACGGAGCCTTTTATTTAGGCGAACCAAAAACACACGGCAAAGTGAACACGAAATAACAATACGGGTTAACATAACCCAGCGCAACAGACTAATGTGCGCATAACATGAAATAGAACAAACAATACCACACAAAGACATGGGGGAAACAGAGGGTTAAATACACAACACATAATGAGGGAAATGAGAACCAGGTGTGTGGGAAAACAAGACAAGACAAATGGAAAATAAAAAATGGATCGGCGATGGCTAGAAGACTGGCGACGTCGACCGCCACCCGAACAAGGAGAGTAATCGACTTCGGTAGAAGTCGTGACAGTACCCCCCCTGACGCGCGGCTCCAGCAGCGCATCGACACCGGCCTCGGGGACGACCCGGAGGACGAGGCGCAGGGCGATCCGGATGGAGACGGTGGAACTCTTGCAGCAGGGAAGGATCCAACACGTCCTCCACCGGAACCCAGCATCTCTCCTCCGGACCATACCCCTCCCAGTCCACYAGGTACTGAAGGCCCCTCGCCCGACGTCTCGAATCCAGTATGGAACGAACGGAGTACGCTGGGGCCCCCTCGATGTCCAAAMGGGGGCGGAGGAACCTCCCGCACCTCAGACTCCTGGAGCGGTCCAACCACCCGGCATGAGGAGAGACACATGGAACGAGGGGTTAATGAGGTAAGCTGTAACCTGTAACAAACCTCGTTCACTCTCCTCAGGACTTTTTAAATGGCCCCACAAACCGCGGACCCAACTTCCGGCAGGGCAGTCGGAGGGGCAGGTTTCCCGGTCCCCTGGTGCGAACACCGGGGCCTCACTATGGTGACGGTCTGCGGTGACGGTCCAACTTTCTGGCGCAGCACGGCGCGCTGAAGGTGAACATGGGCGGCGTCCCATGTTTCCTCYGCACACCGGAACCAGTCGTCCACCGCAGGAGCTTCGGTCTGACTCTGATGCCAAYGAGCCAGAACCGGCTGATATCCCAATACACACTGAAAGGGGGAGAGGTTAGTGGAGGAGTGGRGGAGCGAGTRCTGCTCTGTACGCAACGCCCGCTCAATGTCCGCGTCCAGCTCCCACACTACCGGCGCCACCAGGCAGGAGGCCGGGAGTATGAGAGTGGGATCCATGGGTCGCTCCTCTGTGTCATACAGCAGGGACAGTGCGTCTGCCTTCACGTTCTGGGAACCTGGTCTGTAAGAAAGGGTGAAAACAAAACGGGTGAAAAACATGGCCCACATTGCCTGGCGAGGGTTCAGTCTCCTCGCCGCCCGGATACTCCAGATTGCAGTGGTCAGTCCAGATGAGAAAAGGGTGTTTAGCCCCCTCAAGCCAATGTCTCCACGCCTTCAAAGCCTTGACGACAGCCAACAACTCCCGGTCCCCCACGTCATAGTTTCGCTCCGCCGGGCTGAGCTTCCTCGAGAAGAAAGCACAGGGGCGGAGCTTCGGTGGTGTACCCGAGTGCTGAGAGAGCACAGCTCCTATCCCAGCCTCGGACGCGTCCACCTCTACTATGAACGCCAAAGAGGGATCCGGAAGAGCCAGCACGGGAGCCAAAGTAAACAGAGCCCTCAGGTGACTAAAAGACCTGTCCGCCTCAGCTGTCCACTGCAAGCGCACCGGGCCCCCCTTCAGCAGTGAGGTAATGGGAGCCGCTACCTGACCAAAACCTCGGATAAACCTCTGGTAGTAGTTGGCAAACACTAAGAACCGCTGCACCTCCTTTACCGTGTTGGGAGTCGGCCAATTACGCACGGCTGCAATGCGGTCACTCTCCATCTCCACCCCTGAGGTGGAAATGCGATACCCTAGGAAAAAGACGGACTGTTGAATGAACAGGCATTTCTCAGCCTTGYCGTACAGGTCATGCTCCAACAGTCGACCAAYCACCTTGCGCACAAGGACACATGCTCGGCGCGTGTAGCGGAGTATATCAGAATGTCATCAATATACACCACTACACCCTGCCCGTGCAGGTCCCTGAAAATCTTGTATACAAAGGCTTGGAAGACTGATGGAGCATTCATCAACCCGTACGGCATGACGAGGTACTCATAGTGCCCAGAGGTGGTACTGAAAGCCGTCTTCCACTCATCTCCCTCCCGGATACGCACCAGGTTATAAGCGCTCCTGAGATCTAGTTTYGTGAAGAAGCGCGCCCCGTGCATTGACTCTATCGCTGTGGCTATGAGCGGTAGCGGGTAACTATACCTCACAGTGATCTGATTCAGACCCCGATAGTCAATACACGGGCGCAGACCTCCCTCCTCCTTCACAAAAAAGAACCTCGAGGAGGCGGGTGAAGTGGAGGACCGAATGTACCCCTGACGCAGGGATTCGGAGACATATGTTRCCATAGCCTCCGTCTCAGCCTGTGAGGGGATACACGTGACTCCTGGGAAGTGCAGCGCCTACCAGGAGATATATCGCACAATCGCCCCGTCGATGAGGTGGTAATTGAGTCGCCTTCTTTTTAGAGAAGACGAGAGCCAAATCGGCATATTCAGGGGGAATGCACACGGTGGAGACCTGGTCTGGACTCTCCACRGTAGTGGCACCAACGGAAACCCCTAAACACTTACCTGAGCACTCTCGCAACCACCCTGTGAGAGCCCTCTGTGGCCAAGAAACAGTGGGGTTATGACAAGTTAACCAGGGTAGGCCCAGCCCCACGGGAAACGCAGGAGAGTCAATAATAAAGAGACTAATTCTCTCCGTATGACACAGATATTTCTTTAGGCGAACCAAAAACACACGGCAAAGTGAACACGAAATAACAATACGGGTTAACATAACCCAGCGCAACAGACTAACGTGCGCATAACATGAAACCGAATAAACAATACCACACAAAGACATGGGGGAAACAGAGGGTTAAATACACAACACATAATGAGGGAAATGAGAACCAGGTGTGTGGGAAAACAAGACAAGACAAATYMAAAACGAAAAATGGATCGGCGATGGCTAGAAGACCGGCGACGTCGACCGCCGAGCACCGCCCGAACAAGGACAGGCATCGACTTCGACAGAAGTCGTGACAGGGTTAAATACAGGGTAAGCCTACATGAAACGCAGTCCTTATTATTAAGTGTTTGTAAAATTTCCTATGGGAAAAATGAATGATGGAAAAACGATTGGAACCATTTCCTTGTTTGATCGCTTGGTTTTTGGGGTATTTTGACTCATACTGTGGTACTCTATAGATCTATCATTCTACTTGAAAGCAAGTCTAGGAAGCGGTAGATCTGTTTTATGTGCTTTATTTCTATGCTTCCCGTTCTTAAGTTGTGTTTTTGCATCTTTTAGTTTCGGTTTTGTWCACCAGCTTCAAACAGCAGAAGCAACAACATGTTTGGTTATGGAAAATATACTTCAGCGGTTTAAATAGTATAGCGTGGAGAATCATTGTACCAGCTTATTTTGTCACATACTGAAATTAGGCGAACTATTAGAGTTTTGCGAACAGGAAATGACAGAGTAATATCTGCATAGTGCAACTTTAAGCAACAAACAAAAACAGCAGGGCATAAATTATAGCAATTTAATATCTAAACCATTGGAATGGGATAAGATAATACACTGAATGTACAAAACATTAGAGGCACCTTCCTAATAGTGAGTTGCACCCCCTTTTGCCCTCAGAACAGCCTCAATTCGTCAGGGCATGGACTCTACAAGACATTGAAAGCGTTCCACAYGGATGCTAGCCCATGTTGACTCCATTGCTTCCCACAGCTGCGTCAAGTTGGCTGGTAGAGGATCTCTACTCTGATTAGCTTGTTCCATCTCATCCCACAGATGCTCAGTTGGATTGAGATCTGGTGACATGGCAGTAAGCTGAATTCACTGTCATGTTCGTGGAACCATTTCTGGACAATCCTAGCCTTGTGGCATGATGCATTATCCTGTTGAAAAAATGAATTTGCAGATGGATACACTGCCTCCAGGAAGGGATGCACCTGATTGGCAATGATGTTCAGATGTCCTGTGGCATTCAAACGTTACTCCAATTTTATCAAAGGGCCCATGTGTGCCATGAAAACACAACCCACACCATCACACCACCAGCCTGCAATGTTGACACGCAGCATGATGGATGCATGTACTCATGTGAAACAGCAGGAACTGGGATTCAACAGACCAGGCAATGGTTTTCCAATTCTCCAGTGTCCAGTGTTTTCGTTGCTTAGCCCACTGCAATCGCAGTTTCTTGTTTTTTCAGAAAGAAGTGGAACTCTGTTAGGTCGTCGGCTGCCATACCCCATTCGTGTCAAGYTACAACGAGTTATGCATTCTTTTATGCACGTCTTTGGGCACCAATGTTGTACTGGACAGACAGTTGACTATGTAGCCTGTCTGTTACTATGCACAGTTCGTGTCAGCCTCCTTTGTCCTCTTTCATCAATMACCTGTTTTCGACCACTGGCCTGCCGTTGGCTGGAAGTCCTTTGGGTGGTGCACCATTCTTGATACATAGGGGAAACTTGATCATGAAAACCCAGCAGCTTTGCAGTTGTTGACACACTCAAACCGGTGCGATACCTCGTTTAAAGGCACTTAAAAATGTTGTCTTCCCATTTACCCTCTGAGTGGCATACATACATACATACATACATACATACATACATACATACATACATACATACATACATACATACATACATACATACATACATACATACATACATACACAGATCTGCACACACACACACAGAGGATGTGATCATGCTGTAGGAAGGTTAGCTGGAAGACTCTGTGCAAGGCAAGGGCTTCGATTCAGCCCTCAAGGAAGCAGACAAGACCACATAGACTTGTTGGTCTCTTTGTTGTGGGCATAGTGTGGGGAACATAAACAGCTCAACAGGGTGTTGAGTTTCCTCTACGGGTTTCTTCTAGTCAACAGTGGAATCCGTGTCTCCAGCAACCGTGTGTGACTGGTGGGGGTTGAACCCGGCTCAACTGTATACCACTAGACTGCTAGCCCGCTGAGCTAAAGCCTAGTCATTAGCTCAAGGAGCAAAAACCAGTCTTCAGGTCTCAGGCAAGATTACTCATCACACAGGCCTGATTTACCGTTCCACATTCATTACATGAGGCTAGGTTCAAATAAACAGTGTCGGTAGATGTTTTCCACAAATTGGATGTCTTAGAACTCATCTGGTTTAAGCAGGTTTGTTGAACAAGCTCTGAACATTAGCTCAGCGTTTAGCATAGCCCACCCAAAACATCTTGTCATCAGTTTTGCAAACACAATCACTCTGTCCCTCTCATCATAGACACCTTACACTGCTTTGGAACAGTCACAAGGTGTCATGGAGAAAAATTTATTAATTATGGAAACCTTACACTGGAAAAGGAATGCGGTGTCATGGAGAAAATTGGGTCCATGAGTCCTGATGAGCTTCCTGTTTCCTGCTGATTTGACTGTGAGGTGGAGTTGGCCAGCTCAAGGTTAGCATGCCACTGTGGGTTTGAATGGGAAAGTAGCTCATGCAAATCTTGTCCCCTWCGACAAATTATCGCCAAAGCAACACCCGTGTGCCGTCTGGTTCTGTCCCTGTCCTCATTCTGATATAAGGCTCGTCATAGCAGAGTCAGGCCTCCCTGAGACATTATGTCATATTTTCCAGCTGGAACGGGACTGGAGTGGCATGTACGTGTTCCCACAGACCCATATGACTTATTCTGTCWAACCTTGTCCCCAGCTCAATTGCTACCACATTCAGTGGATTCGTAAAGTATTCAGACCCCTTCCCTTTTCCACATTTTGTTACGTAACAGCCTTACTCTAAAATGGATTAAATATGTTTTTTGCTTCATCAATTTACACACAATACCTCATCATGAAAATGTGAAATCAGGTTTTTAAACATTTTTGCAAATGTATAAAGAATWAAAAAAAGATACCTTATTTACATAAGTAGTTAGAACCTTTGCTATGAGACTTGAAATTGAGCTCAGGTGCGTCCTGTTTCCATTCATCACCCTTGAGATGTTTCTACAACTTGATTGGAGTCCACCGGTGGTAAATTCAATTGATTGGACATGATTTGGAAAGGCACACACCTGTCTATATAAGGTCACACAGTTGACAGTGCATGTCAGAGAAAAGARCAAGCCATGAGGTCGGAGGAATTGTCCATAGAGCTCCGAGACAGGATTGTGTCGAGGCACAGATCTGGGCAAGGCTGCCAAAAAATGTATGCAGCATTGAAGGTCCCCAAGAACACAGTGGCCTCCATCATTCTTAAATGGAAGAAGTTTTGAACCACCAAGACTCTTCCCAGAGCTGGCCGCCCGGCCAAACTGAGCAATCAGGGGAGAATGGGCCTTGGTCAGGAGGTGACCAAGAACCCGATAGTCACTCTGACAGAGCTGCAGAGTTCCTCTGTGGAATGGTTGTCCTTCTGGTAGGTTCTCCCATCTCTGCAGCACTCCACCAATCAGGCCTTTATGGAAGAGTAGCCAGACAGAAGCCACTCCTCATTAAAAGGCACATGACATCCCACTTGGAGTTTGCCAAAAGGCACCTAAAGGACTCTCAGACCATGAGAAACAAGATTCTCTGGTCTGATGAAACAAGATTGAACTCTTTGGCCTGAATGCTAAGCATCATGTCGTCCCAGTCTGAAAGAAACCTGGCACCATCCCTACTGTGAAGCATGGTTGTGGCAGCATCATGCTGTGGGGATGTTTTTCAGGGGCAGGGATCGGTAGAAGTCAGGATCAAAGGAAAGATGAGGCCAATGTACAGATTATCTTTTTTTATTTATTTTAATTTTACCCCCTTTTCTCCCCAATTTCGTGGTATCCAATTGTTAGTAATTACTATCTTGTCTCATCGCTACAACTCCCGTACGGGCTCGGGAGAGACGAAGGTCGAAAGCCATGCGTCCTCCGAAACACAACCCAACCAAGCTGCACTGCTTCTTAACACAGCCTCCAACCCGGAYGCCAGCCGCACCAATTTGTCGGAGGAAACACCGTGCACCTGGCTACCTTGGTTAGCGTGCACTGCGCCCGGCCCGCCACAGGAGTCACTGGTCCGCGATGAGACAAGGATATCCCTACCGGCCAAACCCTCCCTAACCCGGACGATGCTAGGCCAATTGTGCGTCGCCCCATGGACCTCCCGGTTGCGGCCGGCTGACAGAGCCTGGGCGCGAACCCAGAGTCTCTGGTGGCACAGCTAGCGCTGCGATGCAGTGCCCTAGACCACTGCGCCACCCGGGAGGCCCTACAGAGAGATCCTTGATGAAAGCCTGCTCCAGTGCGCTCAGACTGGGACGAAGGTTTATCTTCCAACATTACAACGACCCTAAGCACACAGTCTAGACAACACAGGAGTGCTTCGGGACAAGTCTCTAAATGTCGGACTTGAACCCGATCGAACATCTCTGGAGAGACCTGAAAATAGCTATGCAGCGACACTCCCCATCCAACCTGGCAGAGCTTCAGAGGATCTGCAGAGAAGAATGGGATAAACTCTCCAAATACAGGTGTGCCAAGCTTATAGCGTCATATCCAAGAAGACTCGAGGCTGTAATCACTGCCAAAGGAGCTTCAACAAAGTACTGAGTAAAGGGTCTGAATACTTATGTAAATGTGATATTTCAGTTTTTTCACTTTGCCATTATGGGGTATTGTGTGTAGATTGATGAGAAGAAAAAAGCAATTTAATCKATTTTAGAATAAGGCTGTAACGTAACAAAATGTGGAAAAAGTAAATGGGTCTGAATACTTTKCGAATGCACTGTATGGCAATGGTCTATTTGCATATAGACCTACTGCAGCTCTGATTGGTTATGGCGCAACGGTTTGTGTAGAGTATGAGTCGTGCCTGTCAATGCAATAGAATCCTACTCTGCGTTCTGCCCAACAAAATCTCTGGCACAGTTAGTTTTGCATACTAAGTCTTGCATAGTTCGTTTTGTTTCAGTATGTTGCATTGAAAGTGTCTAATATTGCATTGATTCGATTACAATGGAAACATTGATAGTGTTAACTAACGGGGYAAACTAGAAAGTTCAATGAAGTTCAATCTCGTACTTCTCTCTGCGCGCTGATATTTCAAATGTCTGGCGTGTGCAGRTTAYAGGGAACATTTAGTTGTAATAGGCATGAGAGATCCAAAGACTATTCTTACTTTAGACATTGACGAGTGACTGGTCTGAATTCTGCCTGTATGCAGGAAGAATAAGTGGACAGTTACAATCAATAAAATATTTCTGCAATCCGCAGCCTTAAGGGTTTGAGTGTACTCCTGGGTCAGAGAGCATCGTTAGACAGTCACACTGTACTACTCCATACTGGAGGACTGATGGATAGATAGGATAGGGTCATAATAGCAGTGGTGTGAGTCTCATTTGAAACACGGTTACATAACACATGGGGACACTGAAGGTCTCAGCACTTTATTTCAGCACTTTAAACCACTGCTGTCTGTGACTCTTACTATCTGACTGGCTTGCTGACTGGCTTGCTGACTGGCTTGCTGGCTGGCTTGCTGGCTGGCTTGCTGGCTGGCTGGCTGACTGGCTGACTGGCTGGCTGACTGGCTGGCTGACTGGCTGACTGGCTGGCGTGCCTTGTCCTTATGTGGCAGTTGAAGAGGTGGAACATTGGCTTTAGATGTCCTGGTACAGAGCTAGCAATTTTGAGTTTTCATAATGAAATCTTGCACTTTGCTCCTGACTGTTTTTGTGTTTTGTGTGACCCTTCTTCATATCAGTCATCCTCCCTCTGAGCTGTTTTTCTTTTTTTAATTTCATCTTCTTTGCTGCCTTCTGTGCATTTGAACATTATTTTCAACTTATCAGTGGTGCACCACAAGGTTTATACACTAAATATACAAAATATGTGGACACCCCTTCAAATGAATGGATTTGGTTATTTCAGCCACACCCGTTGCTGACAGCTGTGTAAAATTGAGCACACAGCCATGCAATCTCCAGAGACATCTCCACATTGGCAGTAGAATGGTCTTACTGAAGAGCTCAGTAACTTTCAATGTGTCACCGCCATAGGATTCCACCCATCTAACAAGTCAGTTCCTAAAATGTCTGCCCTGCTAGAGCTGCCCCGGTCAACTAACTGTAAGTGCTGTTATTGTGAAGTGGAAATGTTTTGGAGCAACAACGGCTCAGCCACAAAGTGGTAGGCCACACATGCTCACAGAATGAGAGCGCTGAAGCGTGTAGCGCGTAAAAATCATCTGTCCTCGAATGCAACACTCACTACCGAGTTCCAAATTGCCTCTGGAAGCAACGTCAGCACAAGAACTGTTCATCGGGAGCTTCAGGAAATGGGTTTCCAAGCCTAAGATCACCATGTGCAATGCCAAGCGTCGGCTGGAGTGGTGTAAGTTTCGCCGCCGTTGGACTCTGGAGCACTGGAAATGCATTTTCTGGAGTGATGAATCCCGCTTCACCATCTGGCAGTCTGACGAACAAATCTGGGTTTGGCGGATGCCAGGAGAACGCTACCTGCCCGAATGCATAGTGCCAACTGTAAAGTTTGGTGGAGGAGGAATAATGGTCTAGAGCTGTTTTTCATTCTTCGGGCTAGCCCCTTAGTTCCAGTGAAGGGAAATCTTAACGCTACAGCATACAATGACATAAGTGGAGGGTCTTCATAGAAGGAAGGGGAGGATCTTCAGAAAAGGAAGGGGAGGACTATGTTCCTCAGTGAAACACCAAAAAAATTATCCTTTTTAAGATAAAAATTATACTAAATATAATTGATTAAAACACTATTTTGCAATGAAGGTCTACAATAGCCTCAACATCACTCTGTAGGGTATAACCATGGTGTAGCCAGAGGATGGCTAGCTTCCGTCCTCCTCTGGGCACATTGACTTCAATACAAAACCTAGGAGGTTCATGGTTCTCACCCCCTTCCATAGACTTACAGTATTTATTGCAACTTCCGGAGGACGTCCTCCAACCTATCAGAGCTATTGCAGCATGAACTGACGTGTTGTCCATTCAATCAAAGGATCAGAGAATGAAGCTAGTARTGAAAGCATAAGCTAGCTAGCAGTGCAGTGCATAAAATGTGGTTAGTAGTTGCCTCAAAAAGAGAGAAAGACAATAGTTTAACAGTTTTGAACAAATTCATTTCTTCCAAAATGAAGTAGACGCAAGATAGAGAGTGTCATTTATTTTCAGTTTCACTTACTTAGCTAACAAATGCAGCTAGCTAGTTTAGCCTACTCAAACACCCTGCTCCAACAAAGAGATGCTATGTTAGCTAACTGGCTATGACTATCCAACACAACACTGGAACTCTTCCAAGTCAAGGTAAGCTTTTGGTTTGACWAATTTATTGCCACCAGGGCCACCGGTSTAAGTGCTAAACTGCTTACTGACTGTACACTGTAACGTTACTGCATGATTGTAGCAGGTTTACTAACCCATTAGTTTCATTAGCTATTTTGACTATGTCGTTACATTAGCTAATATGGTGACAACGATGTAGGCTGTGTGTAGCGGTTATGATACGGTTTGGCTTGGAAAGTTTTTTTCACCTGGTCACATACAGCTGAATTGTTGTGCATTGAAGTCCACAAGCGAAGGGAAAAGGTGAGAGGAGGAGAGCGCATAGATGCAAGAAGGAATACAACGTGGCTGCTATGAAAGTGAAATGTGTTTGTGTGATCAGTGGTGTATTCATTCCGGCGATGCTGTTCAAATATTTCTTAAACGGAAGCAAACGGAACAAAATGGGGATAAACATACCTGAATTTGTCCAATAGAAACATTTGTTTGCCACTGTTGGACTAATGATTACACCCTATATCAGCTAGATGTGTGCAKGGTGGTACTGAATGTGTTACTTTCTGTCACTGTGTCACCTCAAATTTGTCTCTCGCCGTGTGTGCACCTATGTTGTAACCTTTCATTCATAGGCTAAGTTGTAGCAAACTCATGATGGGTATAGGGAAAATTTGAGTATCATGTAGTAGCCTAAACCTATCGCTGTTACATTGAACTGGGTGAATTGAATATGAATGACAGTCATCCAATATGCTGTCATAGAAATAAGGTCATGTTCATGAAAAATATAATTGTCCTCCCTCATCTTAAACGGCACTGACCACCACTGAATGACATTCTAGACGATTCCATGCTTCCAACTTTGTGGCAACAGTTTGGGGAAGGTCCTTTCTTGTTTCAGCATGACAATACCCCCGTGCACAAAGCGAGGTCCATACAAAAATGGTTTGTCGAGATCGGTGTGGAAGAAATGAGATGTACAACGAGCAGGTGTCCACATACTTTTGGTCATGTAGTGTAAGTTGACCATCAGTTAATACCATTGTTACATTCTGTACTTTACTACCCATTACTACCTMTAATGGTTGTACATGTAAGTACTGTTTGTGCAGTCGCTGTGTTAAGTCCCAGTTTTCTCCTACTGTATGTATGGATGATTGATTTCCATGAGAGGAATAACCTCTCCATGGCAAGGAGGAAGAGGGGGCAAAACTTCCCGGTTAGTGCTATCCGGGATCCTTGGGGTACCCTAAACCCTAACCATAACCCCTTACCTTAACTATAARGCTTACCTAACACTAACCTTTAACCCTTACCTTAACAATTTTTAATTTCAACTTCAATGGGGTAATGTGAGAGTTGCGACATCCCAAGGAATCCAGGATAGCATGGACAAAAACTTCCCACAGAATATTGTTTTGTGTTGCATTGTGGGTTGTTTACACATCTAGACTGAAGCTGAAGGTTCGTCTCCCATGACAACCATTCCTTTCTTTGAGCGCCGGCATAATCAGACTTTGAGCGCCGGAATAATCAGAGTTTATCAGTTTACTTTTCCACTTGGGTAAATACCAATACTGCTGGCCTTGATTTCCACCTGGAAACAGGTGGTTCTGAAGGCGCCTGTTGTCCTAGAACTTATAGTCTGAGTCTTTGCTTAGGGCTGTGTTTGACCCCTTTTGACTGGGCAGGCTGAACCATCAGCAGTTGTGTATTTGGGCAGTTGCACGGTAACGGACTTYCGCTGAGATTGAAAATGTATGCCAAAACAAAAACCTTTTATTTCAAAGTTTAACAAACCATACAACTCTATGCACAAGGACTACATTTAACTATTTACACAGACATTTTTACAAAAACGCATTTACTGGAAGAACTGCAAAGTTTGGTAACAGAATTTCAGTCAAATCTCCCTCAGTTTATGTAAGCATGTTTTCCAAAAACTCTTAAATATTTGTTCTGAATTAACATGAAAAGATGTTTGAAGAAAGAATMGGGTGTCAGCTATGACATGACACYTTGAGTTTTGAAACAATCTCTTTTGGTTATTGAACTACAGTAAGTGGATTTGCACCCGGTAACAGAATTGCGAAATTTCATGATGGGTCTGTACTACACAGAAATACATAATTATGGATACGAATGTCAGTCTTTTCATGGTGATAGGTACACACCAATATCTTCCTTTGCATATTTGGGTATTATTCTATGCACTGGCTATTATTTAAATGAGCTCCGCCACCAAACAAGACCAAATTTGGTTGGACTGGACCAAATCTTAACCAATCATAGACGTCTATGTTTCACAAGTTTGGACATCTAAGTACAGCTCAGTAGAGTGCAGTTAAGTACATTATAGTATACTCAACTCTAGTGTGCTCAACTGTGTACTGTATTGAACTCTATTTTACTGTACAGTACAGGACTGTACTGAGCTATAATCTACATTTTATTTACTGTACTGTGATCTACTGTAATGTAATATATATACTGTGCTCTCCAAACTTGTGAAACAAAGACGTCTATCATTGGTTCAGATTTGGTCCGYACCYAACCAAATCTCAACCAATCATGGATATCTATGTTTGACCCAAATTAAGGCTGGTCCAGACATCTGTGGACGTTAACATCAAGGCCAGGGCGGACTGAACAAATTTCAACTACTTTTCAACGTCCAGGGACGTCCGGRGTCGGTCGATGCTCAGTGGGTGAGGATGCTGGTTACAGGAAATGGAAAGAGAGGGGCTCATGGGTAGGTGTCAGTAAGAGACGGAAGAGGTGACATTAATTGGAGAGAGCGGAAGGGAGGGCTTGTCCAGACTTTTCAAACTTTTGCTRTGACCACCAGATGACAGAAAGAAAACAGTTATCAGCTGAACATAACTGATTTGGGAACAGAATTTTGAGTTAAATCACTTAAACAAAATTGATATCAGTAAAAACACCAACTAATTGATAGGTCTACCTTTATTTGTTATTCTGTGGACTTTCATTATCCTCCCTCCTCAAATTAGAAAATACCTTAAAGATATGTGGGTTTTTGGTAAAGGAATTACAAGGCAATGTTTCTTAGACTTACAGAAGCCAGAACAAATTATACTAAACTAAATATGTGTTGATATTAGTTGGCAGGGGGCTTTACTTCAATATTATTGTGTTTTGATGTATTTATAATACCTTCTAAGACTTTCTCTGGTAGATGTTTTCTAAGACCCCTTTTCCATCTGTTTGACCAGAAATCAAAGCCTTTGCTTATTCCTGAAAAATGCATATATGCCTTAATTTCCCAAAAATGTAGACTCCTACAGTGGCTTGTGAAAGTATTCACCCCCTTGGCATTTTTCCTATTTTGTTGCCTTACAACCTGGAATTAAAAATATTTGAGATTTTTTTTAAATCATTTTATTTACACAGCATGCCTCCACTTTGAAGATACAAAATGTTTTTTATTGTGAAACAAACAACAAATAACAAAAAAAAAACAGAACTTGAGCGTGCATAACTATTCACCCCTGCAAAGTCAATCATTTGTAAAGCCACCTTTTGCAGTAATTACAGCTGCAAGTCTCTTGGGGTATGTCTCTATAAACTTGGCACATCTAGCCACTGGGATTTTTGCCCATTCTTCAAGGCAAAACTGCTCCAGCTCCTTCAAGTTGGATGGGTTCTGCTGGTATAGAGCAATCTTTAAGTCATACCACAGTTTCTCAATTGGATTGAGGTCTGGGCTTTGACTAGGCCATTCCAAGACATTTAAATGTTTCCCCTCAAACCACTCGAGTGTTGCTTTAGCAGTATGCTTAGGGTTATTGCCCTGCTGGAAGGTTAACCTCCGTCCCAGTCTCAAATCTCTGGAAGACTGAAACAGGTTTCCCTCAAAAATTTCCCTGTATTTAGCGGCATCCATTATTCCTTCAATTCTGACCAGTTTCCCTGTCCCTGCCGATGGAAAAACATCCCCACAGCATGATGCTGCTGGTGTTCTCGGGGGTGATGAGATGTTGGGTTTGCGCCAGACATAGCYTTTTCCTTGATGACCAAAAAGCTCAATTTTAGTCTCATCTGACCAGAGTACCTTCTTCCATATGTTTGGGGAGTCTCCCACATGCCTTTTGGCGAACACCAAATGTGTTTGCTTATTTTTTTCTTTAAGCAATGGCTTTTTTTTCTGGCCACACTTCCATAAAGCCCAGCTCTGTGGAGTGTACGGCTTAAAGTGGTCCTATGGGCAGATACTCCAATCTCCACTGTGGAGCATTGCAGCTCCTTCAGGATTATCTTTGGTCTCTTTGTTGCCTCTCTGATTAATGCCCTCCTTGCCTGGTCCGTGAGTTTTGGTGTGCGGCCCTCTCTTGGCAGGTTTGTTGTGGTGCCATATTCTGTCAATTTTTTATAATGGATTTAATGGTGCTCCGTGGGATGTTCAAAGTTTCTGATATTTTTTTTTTATAAACCAACCCTGATCTGTACTTCTCCACAACTTATCCTGTTTGGAGAGCTCCTTGGTCTTCATGGTGCCGCTTGCTTGYTGGTGCCCCTTGCTTAGTGGTGTTACAGACTCTGGGGCCTTTCAGAACAGGTGTGTGTGTGTGTGTGTGTATATACAGTGGGGAGAACAAGTATTTGATACACTGACAATTTTGCAGGTTTTCCTACTTACAAAGCATGTAGAGGTCTGTAATTTTTATCATAGGTACACTTCAACTGTGAGAGAAGGAATCTAAAACAAAAATCCAGAAAATCACATTGTATGATTTTTAAGTAATTAATTTGCATTTTATTGCATGACATAAGTATTTGATACATCAGAAAAGCAGAACTGAATATTTGGTAAGAAACCTTGTTTTGCAATTACAGAGATCATACGTTTCCTGTAGTTCTTGACCAGGTTTGCAACACTGCAGCAGGGATTTTGGCCCACTCCTCCATACAGACCTTCTCCAGATCTTCAGGTTTCGGGGCTGTCGCTGGGCAATACGGACTTTCAGTCCCTCCAAAGATTTTCTATTGGGTTCAGTCTGGAGACTGGCTAGGCCACTCCAGGACCTTGAGATGCTTCTTACGGAGCCACTCCTTAGTTGCCCTGGCTGTGTGTTTCGGGTCGTTGTCATGCTGGAAGACCCAGCACGACCCATCTTCAATGCTCTTACTGAGGGAAGGAGGTTGTTGGCAAGATCTCGCGATACATGGCCCCATCCATCCTCCCCTCAATACGGTGCAGTCGTCCTGTCCCTTTGCAGAAAAGCATCCCCAAAGAATGATGTTTCCACCTCCATGTTTCACGGTTGGGATGGTGTTCTTGGGGTTGTACTCATCCTTCTTCTTCTCCAAACAGGCGAGTGGAGTTTAGACAAAAAGCTCTATTTTTGTCTCATCAGACCACATGACCTTCTCCCATTCCTCCTCTGGATCATCCAGATGGTCATTGCAAACTTCAGACGGGCCTGGACATGCGCTGGCTTGAGCAGGGGGACCTTGGTGCTGCAGGATTTTAATCCATGACGGCGTAGTGTGTTACTAATGGTTTTCTTTGAGACTGTGGTCCCAGCTCTCTTCAGGTCATTGACCAGGTCCTGCCGTGTAGTTCTGGGCTGATCCTCACTTTCCTCATGATCATTGATGCCCACGAGGTGAGATCTTGCATGGAGCCCAGACCGAGGGTGATTGACCGTCATCTTAACTTTTCCATTTTCTAATAATTGCGCAAAATTGTTGCCTTCTCCCAAGCTGCTTGCCTATTGTCCTGTAGCCATCCAGCCTTGTACAGGTCTACAATTTATCCTGATGTCCTTACACAGCTCTCTGGTCTTGGCCATTGTGGGAGGTTTGGAGTCTGTTTGATTGAGTGTGTGGACAGGTGTCTTTTATACAGGTAACGAGTTCAAACAGGTGCAGTTAATACAGGTAATGAGTGAGAAACAGGAGGGCTTTAAAGAAAAACTAACAGGTCTGTGAGAGCGGAATTCTTACTGGTTGGTAGGTGATCAAATACTTATGTCATGCAATAAAATGCAAATTAATTACTTAAAAATCATACAATGGATTTTCGGATTTTTGTTCGAAATTCTTTGTGATTTTCGTTCCTCTCCACTAGTTGGAATTTGTTTGTACTTCTGATAACGGTAATGAGAGAAACGTTCTTACCATTGCTGTATGTGACATTACATGTTTACGATTTACAACCTGCAAAATCGGCAGTGTATCAAATACTTGTTCTCCCCACTGTATATATATATATATATATATATACTGAGATTATGCGACAGATCATGTGACACTTAGATTGCACACAGGTGGACTTTATTTAACTAATTATGTGACTTCTGAAGGTAATTGGTTGCACCAGATCTTATTTAGGGGCTTCATAGCAAAGGGGTGAATACATATGCWCGCATCACTTTTCAGTTTTTTATTTTTTAGATWTTTTTTAAACAAGTTATTTTTTTCACTTCACCAATTTGGACTATTTTGTGTATGTCCATTACATGAAATCCAAATAAAAATCAATTGAAATTGCAGGTTGTAATGCAAAATAGGAAAAAACGCCAAGGGGGATGAATACTTTTGCAAGGCACGGTAGCTTTCATTTGATCTGCTCCTCTGWACTTCCCATGTTGGTGCTCATGGGCCCTTTTACATGGAAATATCCCTAGTCATATCTCCCTTGGCTCAGCTAGGTTTCTCTGCTTCATTAAAACTCTGTTTCTCAGCATCTGTTTGACCGTAATGAAAGCTAAAGGAATGTGCAATGGCTGCAATTGGCCTTGCGGTTCACAGTAAATTTACATGTACAGTACATACAGTATAGGCAATAGGCAGTTCTGCTGCTGTGGAGGGTTGAAACCTTTACCCATAATCCTGTGTTTACATGCTCTATTTCTCAGATCCACTGATGCATAGAACAACTCTAAAGTAGTCCTTTAACGTACATGTTACATCTAATTGGTGTTTCTCTAGGAAATGCATATTATGTACTGAAATGAATTTGAAAGTCTTGGGTTTGATGTGGTCCAATAAGATCCAAGTTAGATCAGATGGCCATAATGGGCTTAATAAACCAGCTTCACTGTTGAATATCTCTGAACAACCCTTTAAAAAGCTGTTCTCAGAACACCACAACATCACAGGAAGCATGTATACTCAGGGGAAGTGTTTCAGTCAAAACATTGTTTAAATGTGCTTTGGTTTGTTTAGGAAAGAGAGAGAACACATTACTAGCAAAGCAAGGAAAGTCAACTTCAAAACATTATGTAGTTTTATTGGGATTAGCAGCTGTGGTTTGTAAGTAAGGAATCTACATGTTTCTGAAATGACCTACTTCCACTTAAACATGTATTACTGTACATTTTGGGGGATTCTTTCACTGCAAGTTCTCCATAGCTCTGATTCAACATGTGGCATTCACTCTCATTGGCAACACTAAGGAAATGTGTTTATCAGTGAGGAGAGCCTAATGTGAGGGACTGTTTAAAAACTCTGCATCCTCTTGGTTGTATAACAGCAGCTGAATCTAGATGGAGAAATGCCCTTTTTCATCTGTTTCATCTTAATGACCTCCAAATTACTTATCTCCCTTTCCCGGCCCCACAGTTTCTTTGGCAGCCACCGAGATGGTGCAAACTCCCTAAGAAGGCCACCAGAGCTACATAGGCATAGGCTGTCAAATCATCAGATAGAGATTGGCTGGTGTTTGATTCTCTGCCCAMGAATTGGTTCGTTGTTATTTGACTCTTGGGATTCCGATTGACTGTAGCGGTAGGTCATGTTGTTGTTGTTGTTTTGGTCCTGGTGAGCTCCCACTCTCCCTCTTCTCTGTCCTGGCAAGGGAAAGACTAGGAGAGGCCCACAATGGGGCCTGGATAGAGAGACTGAAAGGAAGACTGATGAAGAGAGGGAGAATAGGAGAGCAAGTGAAAGAGAGTGAAAGAAAGACATGTTGTGAGTGTGCATGAGGAAAGGGTGAGGCTAGGAGGTAGAGGGAGTGTGTGTGTGTGTGTGTACATGGTGGTAGTTACAAAGAAAGTCCTCTGTGCTTTCCCTCTTTCTCTTTCTTTCTCTCTGTCTGTCTCTGTGTCTTTCTTTCTTTATTCTTTCTGTCCTTCAGCTCCTGACCCAAGATCAGTGATGGGAGGGTGACCCTGTCCCGTCGGCCACCACGCTGATCGTCCCATGTGGCAGCCACATGCATCATTATGACCGTGTCACCTCTCTCAACACCTCTAGTAGTCACATCTCACAAGGTGCTGCACAGAAGGAATATAATAACATCAGGGCCACGTTTTGATTCTTGGTAAGACATTGCTGGTTAAGGGAGAGGACCTTGCACTCCGTGTCGGGGCTTGACTGGGCTGGATTAGGCTTCATTAAGCTTCATTCTCTCTGAGTGTCATGTTTTTGTTGACAGTGGGTGGACTATTATGGTTTGGAGTGTAGGCTAATGTGTGGACATTGTTAGTTTGCCAGCAATTTTAGAGCTCTCCTATAACAGTATGGCTGCTGAATGAGACAAGGAGAACACTGGTGCTCATGCATATGTTTTAGCCTCTATGCCATATCCTTATCACTTGCCATATCACTGTCTATAGCTATAGTTGTCTCTGTCAGACCCTAWACGCTAAGCATTTATTTTGGTTTGATTGCAGGGCTTTCCCAAGCAGCTTCATATTGTATTGACCTTTCTGTCAAGTAAATGTCTATGTTGATTCTAGCTCATCAAACCCTCTATTGTCTCCCAGTCCACATGCAGACGTCAGTTAGGCTGGTTGGACATTCCTCTCCCTGCCTACCAGAACATCATAAGACTAGAGCACGGTCATAGAAACGACTGTGCAAACAAACACCAGGTTATATGAGAGGACTGGAGCTGTATAGGCAATGMTCTCAAAGGAAGCTATCTAGCTTGCCCTCTACCTCTCTCTCATTCTCTCTTTCCTCACTTTAATAAACCATTCTCCCTCTTTCTATCCCCTCTCATTCTTTCGACAGTGGTTTCTGTTTCACTTTCTATCCCTCTTTCATTTGCATTCTCACTCTCCCTATTCCCTCTTGTTGCTGCTACACTGCCTCTGTCCCTCTCTCTATCCCCCTCTGTGTTTCTCACCCTTCTCCCTCTCTACCGTTGGGGCCATGTGATTCTGTGGGCACAAAGAGTGATCCACTCCTCTCCCTCCCCTCTGCTGCACAGTGCTGCTGGAGAGACAGAGACATTCCCTGAATAACAAACACACACACACACACACACATTCCTCTACAGTGCTCTCTGTCTCTCTCCCTCTCTCCTCATCTTGTTCCATCTTCTCTCTATCTTCATTTATTTATCTTTGTCTTTCTCTCTCTATTTCTATCCTTCTCTTTCTTCACTACACGTCTGAAAGATAATATCTGTAGCCATTAAACAGAGAGACTTTTAAAGTGTTCTCTCACTGACACTCTTTCTCTCACTCATCCTCCCTTTCTCACTCTGGCCCTGTATGCCAATGGTAAAAGGTCATATGATGGCATCATAATGAGTTATGTGTATCTGCCAATTATATACTTTAGTCTATCTGCTTAGAAAGGACACCCATGTACTCTATTCTATGGAGCAGAGGCAATTGAATAGTTGAAAATGTATGTATAGATATCCACATAATGATACTGGAGGTGAACCACAGTTCAATAGAGTGCTCTTCCTTTTTCTGTGCTGCTAATGTTTTATACTGTATCTCCTGCTCTCTGTTCAATTGAACAGCAGTGTCTGTGTTTAGACTTTAGCTCTGCGTGGTAGGACTCTGTTGTTTCCAGGTGCAGTGGACTATTCTAAACAGTTAGCCTGCAGCTCTGTTCCTCTCGCAGAGGTGTGGTGTATGTAGGAGCGTCCCAGAGGATCCACAGGCAGGCTCTTACTGTCTGTAGCAGAATGTTGAACACTTACAGAACTGTCCGTAACTTTACCTTCTCATTGTTCAATGCTCCACTTATGTAGAGTTGTGTGGGACACTGGGGCGGTGTAGGTAGTGTAGAGATGTGTGGGACACTGGGGCTGTGTAGGTAGTGTAGAGATGTGTGGGACACTGGGGCGGTGTAGGTAGTGTAGAGATGTGTGGGACACTGGGGCGGTGTAGGTAATGTAGAGATGTGTGGGACACTGGGGCGGTGTAGGTAGTGTAGAGATGTGTGGGACACTGGGGCGGTGTAGGTAGTGTAGAGATGGATGCAGTAGATTTTTGCCTTTCAGGTTTGTGATTTCTCCTTTCTCTCTCTTGCTCTCTTTCAAGCTGTTTTGACTGGATGAGCTGTGTTGTGGTGTCTTGCGTGATCTCTAGGGATTAACACTGGTAACCGGGATCCTGGGACTGTCCCAGGATAACTTCACATTTCCCGAAAAAATGTAATGACAAGACACGGGAAATGACAAAATTGTCGTCTGATATCACACTAATGCAATTCCACAAAATACACATGTGCAGCAGCAGATTGGCAAAAKATCTAATTGCACATTATCCAAACAGGTTGTCGCATGGAAGCCTTTAACCTACCGTATTTACTTCCCACAAAGTCGCCATAAATAAAAAGCACACGCACCGTTTTGATTGGGACAGCGCCATCGCGCTGCTTTGAGACAACCGTGGGGGACTCTTCTGGATAAATCAATCAATGTCAGATATTTTTTTCCACCTTATCTCCGTTTGGTATTTGGGAACTATTAGGCTGGGGAAATGTTAGCTAAATTGAGGTGAGTGCTAATGATCATCTTTATTCTAGTTTGCTCAAATATTAGCTGATCAGAACATTTTGCTAACATGTTATACAAGTGGATTTTACTCTTCAGCCTGTCCTACTCCCGACCAAAAGCCTGTGACTTGTCTGATAATACGTCATTGTGATTTTGTTTAACTGAGTCTATGTATGTATATGTGGTTAATTGATCTTCGGCTGGACAAGTGGAAGTGGTAGCTCATTTATTAGTTTGCTCATCTATCACTGAGCAGAAATATTTAGCATGCAATAATGTAGCCTTAATCAACAGTATTATTTATTTATTGACTCACAATGTAGCCTTATATAGCTTTATATAGAGCCTAGGCTATTTTCCTATCGTCCCAATCCCACTGAAACCCCAAATCCTGACTCCTGTCTCGCATGAAAATGCTTAACTTTATACTGTAATCCATAGTTTACATTATCAAAGCACGTCTCGCCTATATGTATGTCAAAATACCGCTATAACATTTCCCCCGCTTATCTGCGCTATCTCGTATTGCTGCCCATATGAGAGCTTTGGTGAAGAATGTGTGATCCACAAACGGTATGAGAGTAGATATGGATTTTTTTTAAACAGAGTTGGTCCTGGTTAAAATACTTTGATATTTAAACAATTTCCTCTCATCATCTCTCCGTTATTCATGAGCTGATTTGCGATCTGTATAATCATAAACTATATTTTGCCAAGTAGGATATATTCTGTCATTCGTAGGAGTTTATCTTGCAAGATTAGCAACTTTGGTAATTTAAATTTTGTTTCAACGTTTGTGTGATTCGACAACTCTATAGTTTACACTGGGTGCGTACTGAGTGCGATGTGTCGACATAGCCCAGGGCTACTGCTGAAATGCGCAGAATTAATTGAGGAACATGATAACTCTCAGAATTTATGAACGGCCTGTGAAGCAACAATGTCATTGCCGATCAAAGTTACTCCATCATTACTAAATATCAGTTTCACTTGCTGTGAAATCTTTAAATAGGGGCGCCGGCAATGTGGCGCAGCGACACTCTTATTTTGCGAGAACCCTGGCATAATGACCATATCTTGGTTATAAACGATTTAATTGGCCACTTCAGATTTTTGCAGTAGGTATTGAAATTTGGTAGATTTCCCTTTTCCTTCATCGTGAAAATACTAATCCCTAGTGGTCTCTATGAGTGATGATAGTGATGTACTGTAGTTACTCAGAAGGATGAAGTCAGGACAGAGCTGCGGTGGTGCTGCATTCTGTTTGGCAAAGCGTCATGGTCTGTGATGAGCTGGTGTTTAATGGATTGAACTCCATCTCCTTACAAAGAAAACGGACGTATACGATTTGTTTCGTGGTTTACACAACATATCTGGAAGATACCTAAAGTGATATCTTATAAAGCCAATATAAACAAACTGGAGGTAATTGTATCTATTCTTTATTTTGCCATGGCAGTTCCAGCAATATTTGAATCTCTTTCAATCTCAGGTGTGTCCTAGCCAAGAAAGGCAGCAATTGCTGCAATTGAGTATCTTAATACGTAGATCCCTGGAGCTAAACTGCCTCTTCATGTTGCCCACTCACTTTGTCCGTGCCAGAAATCTTCTGGGCTTGTTTAACATCCCTCAGTCTGGGTTGTGAAGGCTTAATGTCAAGGAAGCCCGGCGGTCTTCAGCTCTCTGCGTTGCTGCCACACTATTGATTAGCCCTTATGTCTTCTATCTGCTGCAGTAATCCAATAGTGTCTGTGGGGACTGAGGATAAACAGAGCTAGCCGCTCTCTCTTTCTCTCTCTCTGCTGAGCTGCTCTGTAGTATCCCTCCATGGAGATATCTAGTGGAGATAATGTGTTGGTTCAAGGTTGTTTTAAATGAAATGAAAAGGAGGGTCTATTTAAATGAAAAGGATGGTCTCTGGGTCTAGCCTGTGTAACCAATGTGAAATGGCTAGCTAGTTAGCGGTGGTGCGCGCTAATAGCATTTCAATCGGTGACGTCACTCGCTTTGAGACCTTGAAGTAGTGTTTCCCCTTGCTCTGCAAGGGCCGCGGCTTTTGTGGAGCGATGGGTAACGATGCTTCGTGGGTGACTGTTGTTGATGTGTGCAGAGGGTCCCTGGTTCGCGCCCGGGTCGGGGCGAGGGGACGGACTAAAGTTATACTGTTACACCTGGTAGAAGATCTGTCGTGTTCGTTGTCCTGTCAACAGAATTGGGAAGTAACGGGTTACAGTTACTGTTTTTTACATGTAATAATCTTGGATTACATGTAATCTGCTACTCCCTAACCCTGTTACGTTACCAGCTAAAATATTGTAATCAAATTACACATACTTTTGGTTATTACTTCCAGGATTACTTTTCAGAATGTATGTTTGCAGTGGTGTAAAGTACTTAAGTAAAAATACTTTAAAGTACTACTTAAGTAGTTTTTTMGGGTATCTGTACTTTACTATTTATATTTTGACAACTTTTACTTTTACTTCACTACATTCCTAAAGAAAATATAGTACTTTTTACTCCATACATTTTCCCTGACAACCCAACGTACTTTAACTCCAAGTCAATCACACTTCTGTGAAATCAACTGTCCACTTAGGAAGCAACACTGATTGACAATAAATTTCACATGCTGTTGTGCAAATGGAATAGAAAACAGGTGGAAATTATAGGCAATTAGCAAGACACCCCCAATAAAGGAGTGGTTCTGCAGGTGGTGACCACAGACCACTTCTCAGTTCCTATGCTTCCTGGCTGATGTTTTGGTCACTTTTGAATGCTGGCGGTGCTTTCACTCTAGTGGTAGCATGAGACGGAGTCTACAACCCACACAAGTGGCTCAGGTAGTGCAGCTCATCCAGGATGGCACATCAATGCGAGCTGTGGCAAGAAGGTTTGCTGTGTCTGTCAGCGTAGTGTCCAGAGCATGGAGGCGCTACCAGGAGACAGGCCAGTACATCAGGAGACGTGGAAGAGGCCGTAGGAGGGCAACAACCCAGCAGCAGGACCGCTACCTCCGCCTTTGTGCAAGGAGGAGCAGGAGGAGCACTTCCAGAGCCCTGCAAAATGACCTCCAGCAGGCCACAAAATGTGCATGTGTCTGCTCAAACAGTCAGAAACAGACTCCATGAGGGTGGTATGAGGGCCCGACGTCCACAGGTGGGGGTTGTGCTTACAGCCCAACACCGTGCAGGACATTTGGCATTTGCCAGAGACCAAGATTGGCAAATTCGCCACTGGCGCCATGTGCTCTTCACAGATGGAAGCAGGTTCACACTGAGCACATGTGACAGACGTGACAGAGTCTGGAGACGCCGTGGAGAACGTTCTGGTGCCTGCAACATCCTCCAGCATGACCGGTTTGGCGGTGGGTCAGTCATGGTGTGGGGTGGCATTTCTTTGGGGGGCCGCACAGCCCTCCATGTGCTCACCAGAGGTAGCCTGACTGCCATTAGGTACCGAGATGAGATCCTCAGACCGCTTGTGAGACCATATGATGGTGCGGTTGGCCCTGGGTTCCTCCTAATGCAAGACAATGCTAGACCTCATGTGGCTGGAGTGTGTCAGCAGTTCCTGCAAGAGGAAGGCATTGATGCTATGGACTGGCCCCGCCCGTTCCCCAGACCTGAATCCAATTGAGCACATCTGGGACATCATGTCTCGCTCCATCCACCAACTCCACGTTGCACCACAGACTGTCCAGGAGTTGGCGGATGCTTTAGTCCAGGTCTGGGAGGAGATCCCTCAGGACCATCCGCCACCTCATCAGGAGCATGCCCAGGCGTTGTAGGGAGGTCATACAGGCACGTGGAGGCCACACACACTACTGAGCCTCATTTTGAATTGTTTTTAAAGGAATTCACATCAAAGTTGGATCAGCCTGTAGTGTGGTTTTCCACTTTAATTTTGAGGGTGACTCCAAATCCAGACCTCCATGGGTTGATAAATTTGATTTCCATTAATCATTTTTGTGTGATTTTGTTGTCAGCACATTCAACTATGTAAAGAAAAAAGTATTTAATAAGAATATTTCATTCATTCAGATCTAGGATGTGTTATTTTAGTGTTCCCTTTATTTTTTTGAGCAGTGTATTTAAAACCAAATACTTTTAGACTTTTACTCAAGTAGTATTTTGCTGGGTGACTTTCACTTTTACTTGAGTAACTTTCGATTAACGTATCTAAACTTATACTCAAGTATGACAATTGGATACTTTTTCCACCACTGTATGTTTGTAAAAAAAATWTTTTTMGACAGCTTTCTGTTTTCTCAATGACAGTCAAATCAGCATTGAAAAAAGGTGCAAGTTTCTCCTGAGCAAGTTTGACCACAAGTCAGAGACCACTATGATGACACACCAAATACATTTGATGGATCGCGGGAAAAGTGCAGCAATAGGCTTTTATAGGCTACAGGCCAAGCTATGTCTTCCAATGGTGTGACTGTGGCCGACGTCCAAAGATTATTCAACTTGAATAAAAGCTTGGAGGTAAGGATGACAGTAGTAGTGTAGTCTACGGTGATACGGATATCACTTATTATTGATATCTACATAGCGCACTGATGTGATTCACACTGCTGCTCTCTCATTTAGCTTGTTGCGCCTTATGCATTGTGGTTGGCTGTTCACAAATGTACTGTATATGTGTGTTTTAACCCAATAATGGTTGAATTGAAGTTTAAGCTGCCTATCAAGCATTGTTTTTGTGACCAGGCGACAGCCAGTGAAAAATGTGCCCTTGCAACAGCGGCATAGTGCCGATCCAGGGCCTCATTAATGCAGGGGCTTGCAGTGCTGAAGCCCTGGGGCCCATGCACACAGGGGGCTCTTGAGGCAGAGAAAAATGGAAGTGTGTGTGTGTATATACAGTATCAGTACCAGAAGTTAAGACACAATTAATAATTCCAGGGTTTTTCTTTATTTTGTACTATTTTCTACATTGTAGAATAATAGTGAAGACATCAAAAAAAGTGTTATATAGCAGGTCAACAAATGGCATGTGGCAGGTTAGTCTTATGTAGTACTTGTTATGTTTGTTCCTTGTATTATGACAAACCGGGGCTAAGGTTTAACTACTTTTAATGAACATATACTTCAGCTAGAAAACTCATTGTTTAGCCATGCAAGGCATTCTTCAACCACCTGCCCCGCCCGCATAGCCTGCTGGGTAACGTAGTCTAAATTATTAACACATAACAACACAGTACTAGTTGTAGTAGAGTTTTGTTATGTACCCATCAGTGACATTCCCTGTTGGTGTGATCATTTTCATCATTGATCACGTGACAAGCAGTAGAAACTTATTGACTAAATGATTAGAGATTACAGATTGTCTCCCAGGCTCTGCTATTCAATATTAAGTTCTACCGTTACTATGCAAACATTTTAACAATTTTAAACCAATGAGCCAAGAGCACATCATTGAGAGCAGCTCAGCTTTCAGCAGTAAACCCAGTGGATGACGTGTGAGTGGATCTCTCTGTTCCTCCTGTCAGTATTACTAGTTGTATTAGGAGGATCATGTACCACAGCAACATGAAATTATTATTATTATTATTAAAAGCTTTGAATAAGGCCGTGAGGCTTACTCAAGAGCAGTGATACTATCAAGAGCAGTGATACTATCAAGAGCAGTGATACTATCAAGAGCAGTGATACTATCAAGAGCAGTGTGTAGGTTTCTTATTTTTTTCTCAGGATTATTATTATTACCTCGATTCTTTCATGTTTCAAGGTAAACCCCAAACTGTGTGTGTGCGCGTAGGTGTGTGTACTACTGTGCTGTACTACTGAGAAAAGAGACAGACATGATTCTTAGTCAACGCGTCTGTTCAATTACACAATCATGTGGTTTTAGTTTAGTCTTTGACCTCTGTATATACAGTAGTTCCATGAAGGGATTCTATAAATGAACTGAATTACTTTTGTAACTAGCCTTTATGAACTTCGTAGGCCTAGATGGTACCTTTTTAATGTTGAGTATTACCAGGCTTGATTTGATTAAGCAATGTTAACCTTTTCACGCGTGAGTTCCAAATTTCTCTAACGGACGCTCCAGCGTGAGTTTATTTTTAATGCGTGTGATGTCAGTGCACTCACTGTTCCATAATGTGATTGTTACGCAACATGACAGTTAACCCGCGAGGCGCTCAAACCAAGGAATGCTACCTGCTAATTATCTATAGGCTATGTTTCAACTTGTCAATTTCAAATGATTTTCTAACATGTCGTTTTCTAACAACAGTTTTAATTGAGGTGTGTTCCATGTCCTCATTAATTCACGTAGAATTAGCCCATTTCACTGTTAAGGACAATTTATGTTTAAGACTTTACTGAGCCGGACAAACGTCTCTCTTCGAGGCGACCCCAAGCACTTTCCCAGTGTTTCCCCAGATCAAGTATGCAGACATTTGCATCTCCACTCAGAAAATAACTTGCACAAAACTTTCCCCCTGGCACATTTTCCAGCTGGCGCCCGCTTTGCCTTCATTGCTGTTTTCCTTACTGATAAAACTTTGGACATGTGTGCGTTACTATCAAAGTAAGTGCCTTATTACATTATCATTATAGTTTCTGTATATCGTGGTGTTGTTTCTACTGTTACACGCCGTTATGTATGTATGGAGCATAATGTATTTACCTTTTCAAGTACTGGTGACATCATGCATTCTGATTCTTGCATAGATTGCATTCATGTTGTCATGTAAATGTCTGTCAGACCAAATATGTTATAACAAAACGAGTTAAAGGGATGGTTCACTCGACTGACTTAGATTGTAACTATCATTACTCATGGTTGCCAGCTCAGACCCCCCTTTCCAGGGGGTTTATTTTTTATTCTCCCGTGTTTGCCACAATTTATTGATAAATCCCTCATCATAGTAATATTTCCTGCATCATACCTTCCCCCATTTATACCCCCCGCCCCCCCGCCCACCCTCCCACAAACCCCCTAAAATGGTTTCATCCAAATCTGGCAACCCTGTTTAGTGTTCGCGCTACTGTTAGGCTAGGCAGTAGGCTTGTACTAGGGGTAATGATCTGTGTGATTTGCTTTGTGATTTGTCAAAAACTGTAAACGACTTGTCAGAAGTCAGGTGCCAATCTAGGTTAATATTTTTCGGGCAATGGGCACAGCCGACTTTGTTTGTTTGTTTGCGTTTTATAGTGAATGGRGTTCTGGGATTAGGGAGTTTTCGCTTGTCAAACAAAAACAAACATGGCTGCCATCATAAAGAATTTAGCTGCGTCTCAGCTAAGATAACAGCATCTCTTTTCTCCCTTGTGCTCACTAGAGATGTGGTGCATTGTAGACAAGTCTAGCTGTTAGGTCGCTAACTTGTTTTGTTTTTTTGTCACCGCAACCTGTTATTTAGACTGGTTTATGGAATGAGTTTGGCTGTGGATGTGTTCCGTATGATGCTTAGATGAATTTCGCATTTATCTTTTACAATAAAAGGTGAAATTGAGGAATAAAGTTGTGATTACCTTTTTATTTCCCATCAGTACAAAACATTTTAGATCCTTTRCAGACAACAATGCTGTTTAGACGTGTTTGTTGCTTCATACGCTCTGTTGCTATTGTTCCAATCACATATTTGCGATGGTATGCTGCAGGGAGTACTCAACAATAATCACAAATATGTGATCATACACGTCAAAGGGTTAAGGGTTGAATGCATTCTCTGGCTAGTCTCTGTTCTCACAGTCTGGGGACCTGACTGTTTCTGCATTGAACAACTTTACAACGTTGCATTGTGAAACTGTTAGGCCAGAAAATGCCAATTTGGCTGCAGCAGGAGCAGCCTGAGCCTGGCACCTGGGCTAATGTAAGTAGGGGGGAGGAAGGGGTATGACACAAGAGCATCCCAAATGGCACCATACAGTGGCTTGCGAAAGTATTCACCCCCTTTGGCATTTGTCCTATTTTGTTGTCTTACAACCTGGAATTAAAATCGATTTTTTTTTGGAGGTTTGTATCGTTTTGATTTACACAACATGCCTCCACTTTGAAGATGCAAAATATTTTTTATTGTGAAACAAACAACAAATAACACAAAAAAAACAGAACTTGAGCGTGCATAACTATTCACCCCCGCAAAGTCAATACTTTGTACAGCCACCTTTTGCAGTAATTACAGCTGCAAGTCTCTTGGGGTATGTCTCTATAAGCTTGGKACATCTAGCCACTGGGATTTTTGCCCATTCTTCAAGGCAAAACTGCTCCAGCTCCTTCAAGTTGGATGGGTTCCGCTGGTATAGAACAATCTTTAAGTCATACCACAGTTTCTCAATTGGATTGAGGTCTGGGCTTTGACTAGGCCATTCCAAGACATTTAAATGTTTCCCCTCAAACCACTCGAGTGTTGCTTTAGCAGTATGCTTAGGGTTATTGCCCTGCTGGAAGGTTAACCTCCGTCCCAGTCTCAAATCTCTGGAAGACTGAAACAGGTTTCCCTCAAGAATTTCCCTGTATTTAGCGCCATCCATTATTCCTTAAATTCTGACCAGTTTCCCTGTCCCTGCCGATGGAAAAACATCCCCACAGCATGATGCTGCCACCACTTTGCTTCACTGTGGGGATGGTGTTCTCGGGGTGATGAGGTGTTGGGTTTGCGCCAGACATAGCGTTTTCCTTGATGACCAAAAAGCTKAATTTTAGTCTCATATGACCAGAGTACCTCATCTGACCAGATCATGTGACACTTAGATTGCACACAGGTGGACTTCATTTAACTAATTATGTGACTTCTGAAGGTAATTGGTTGCGCCAGATATTATTTAGGGGCTTCAAAGCAAAGGGGGTGAATACATATGCATGCACCACTTTTCAATTTTTAATTTTTTTACATTTTGGAAACAAGCTATTTTTTTTCATTTTACTTCACCAATTTGGACTATTTTGTGTATGTCCATTACATGACATAAAAAAATCTATTTAAATTACAGGTTGTAATGCAACAAAATAGGAAAAACGCCAAGGAGGATGAATACTTTTGCAAGGCACTGTATTCCCTTCATAGTGCACTACTTTTGACCAGAGCGCTAATGGTCCTTGTCAAAAGTAGTGCACTACAGTTGAAGTCGGAAGTTTACATACACTTAGGTTGGAGTCATTAAAACTCGTTTTTCAACCACTCCATAAATTTCTTGTTAACAAACTAGAGTATTGGCAACTCGGTTAGGACATCTACTTTGTGCATGACACAAGTAATTTTTCCAACAATTGTTTACATACAGTGAAATAATCTGTATCACAATTCCAGTGGGTCAGAAGTTTACATACACTATGTTGACTGTGCCTTTAAACAGCTTGGAAAATTCCAGAAAATTATGTCATGGCTTTAGAAGCTTCTGATAGGCTAATTGACATCATTTGAGTCAATTGGGGGTGTACCTGTGGATGTATTTCAAGGCCTACCTTTCAAACTCAGTGCCCCTTTGCTTGACATCATGGGAAAATCAAAAGAAATCAGCCAAGACTTCAGAAAAAAAATTGTAGGCTTCCACAAGTCTGGTTCATCCTTGGGAGCAATTTCCAAACGCCTGAAGGTACAACGTTCATCTGTACAAACAATAGTACGCAAGTATAAACACCCTGGGACCACGCAGCCGCAGCGTTCTGTCTCCTAGAGATGAATGTACTTTGCTGCGAAAAGTGCAAATCAATCCCAGTGTCACGCCCTGACCTTAGAGATCCTTATTATTCTCTATGTTTGGTTAGGTCAGGGTGTGACTCGGGTGGGAAATTCTATGTTTTCTGTTTCTTTGTTTTTGGCCGAGTGTGGTTCCCAGTCAGAGGCAGCTGTCTATCGTTGTCTCTGATTGGGGATCATACTTAGGCAGCCCTTTTTCCCACCATTAGGTTGTGGGATCTTGTTTTCTGTTTAGTTACTGTTGCCTGACAGAACTGTGCGTTTTCGATTTTGTTATTTTGTTTGAGTGTTTTTTGAATTAAAATCATGAACACTTTCCACGCTGCGCCTTGGTCTACTCGTTCTACCACCAACGAGAGCCGTTACACCCAGAACAACAGCAAAGAACCTTGTGAAGATGCTGGAGGAAACTTGTACAAAGTATCTATATCCACAGTAAAACGAGTCCTATATCGACATAACCGGGAAGGCCACTCAGCAAGGAAGAAGCCACTGCTCAACAACCGCCATAAAAAGCCAGACTACGGTTTGCAACTGCACATGGGGACAAAGATCATACTTCTTGGAGAAATGTCCTCTGGTCTGATGAAACAAAAATYGAACTGTTTGGCCATAACGACCATCGTTATGTTTGGAGGAAAAAGGGGGAGGCTTGCAAGCCCGAAGAACACCATCCCAACCGTGAAGAACGGGGGTGGCAGCATCATGTTGTAGGGGTGCTTTGCTGCAGGAGGGACTGGTGCACTTCAAAATAGATGGCATCATGAGGCAGGAAAATGATGTGGATATATTGAAGCAACATCTCAAGASATCAGTCAGGAAGTTAAAGCTTGGTCACAAATGGGTCTACCAAATTGACAATGACCCCAAGCATTCTTCCAAAGTTGTGGCAAAATGGCTTAAGGACAACAAAGTCAAGGTATTGGAGTGGCCATCACAAGCCCTGACCTCAATGTGCGAGCAAGGAGGCCTACAAACCTGACTCAGTTACACCAGCTCTGTCAGGAGGAATGAGCCAACATTCACCCAACTTATTGTGGGAAGCTTGTGGATGGCTACCCTAAACGTTTGACAGTTAAACAATGTAAAGGCAATGCTACCAAATACTAATTGAGTGTATGTACACTTCTGACCCACTGGGAATGTGATGAAAGAAATAAAAGCTGAAATGAATAATTATCTCTATTATTCTGACATTTCACATTCTTAAAATAAAGTGGTGACCCTAACTGACCTAAGACAGGGAATTTGTACTATGATTAAATGTCAGGAATTGTGAAACACCTTCGCCAAATACATTTAAACTCAGTTTATGTGAACTTCCGACTTCAACTGTATATAGGGAATAGGGTTCCATTTGGGATACAGCCCTGGTGTTAGATCTGCACTCGGCTCTCTGTTTGCTCTCAGGGAGTTGAAGTTTCAGCCTACAGGAGGAGAGAGAGATTGAGTGGAGGAGAGAGGGAATAGAGTGGAGGGGATGGGCAAATAAACTCCTGGAGCTATGGAGACCGTGAGAGCACAGCCACACCTCAGTGTGTCTAACATAATCTCACACACACTCACTCACTCACATTTACACTGCAAGACTCACTGTGTCAAACCTCCAGTGCATGAGACCTGCCGGCCGTATCCAAACACATCTCAGTCAGTTCAGCATGTGTCTCTGTGTGTGAAGCTATAGAGCTGTGTGAAGCTGTACAGTTGTGTGAAGCTTGCTAAGAAACGTTTTAGCTGAAAAGGTTCTCACGAGTTCTGCAGACAAACACTTACTCTGAACATTGGCACATGTATCTGAGGTGTGTTTGTTTGTGTGCATGTGCGTGCATGTGAATTCCCTGCTTGAGTGTTGTGTGAAATGGAGATAGTGTGTCTTCATGTCTTATTACACAGAGGATCTACAATGCCATGCAGACTGAGGGGGGCTTCAGTTTGTCTCATCCCACACCACTCACAGGGCAGAACCAACTTTAGATTTCACTAATGATGTAGCTAGTCTCCTGAGCTGTGCGTTGACTCCCTTCCCCTCGTTCTCTCATTTTTTATCTTTCTATCTGTGTTTCTCTCGTGTGCACTTATATGGACACACAAACACACATTGGAGAAGGATACTTTACGCAGCAGAGCTGTTCCATTTGATACTGTGTTCTTGTTGGCCCTTGTAGACTAGGGATTATTTTATTGAGTCTTTACAGTAAAGGACTGAGTCTGTACTTCAATATTGATTCAGCTCCTTTTACCTGTTTTGATTCTAATCCAAACCCCAGCAGCCCATCCCATTCCCCCTGCTACACTAGCTAGTTCAGGAATAGTGTCAGGGCCTCGCCTCAGGAAGTTCCCATCACTTTTGTCCACAGCATTTTCCAAGTGTTCTGGCAACGTTCTTATTAAGTTCATGTACCACATACAGTGTCCTTAAGAGAGATCAGATCCATGTGCTTGTACGCTGTACTATATATGGCTATGCGTTGAATGTGTTAGTGAGCTTCAACAGCTGTTGTACTGTAGCACCAGAGGATGAGATGAGTGTTCTGTTTGAAAAAGGGCCATCCATCCATCTCTCTTTGTTTAGCTGGGAACAACAGCTCTGCAGCTGTGGGCCTCTCATGGATTGTTCTGGAAAAGGTCTGATAGAGGGAGCAATGGCTGGCTGGGTAGGTCACAGGTCAGGTGGCTTAGAGACAGAGGGGGGGGGGGGATAGAGGGGTTAGAGTGAGAGAGAGGGGGATAGAGGGAGATATGTGGGGATAGGGGGGTAGAGAGAGGAGGAGGGGGTAGAGAGAGCGAGAGTAGGAGTGAGGTAGAGTGGGAGTGAGGCACCGTCAGCGTCCCCTTCCCTATGACAGACAGACTGACTGGCTAATTAACATTCCTCATGTTCAGTATCCATACAGACAGACCCAGCACCAGAAAACATGACTTATTATGATTATCCAGGTTAGCTCAGGTCTGAGTGGCCAACAGACTGTACAGCAGCAATAATAATAATGTTAGACAATACACAGTTGTGTTTTCTTGACTAGGATCCTGGAGAAATGACTGTGTGGCTGTGAATTCTGTTCTTTATACATGTTATGCAATATCGGTGACTATATGTAATATACATGATATTTTCATTTGCAATTTGCATTTGAATTAACATGTTATGACTCAATGTTGCCCCTGAAGGCGAACAGCCAATGGTCTCACACACACACACACACACACACCACAGAGAGAACACTCACACACAGAGCGAGAGACAGTCTTTCCTTACCTGGCCTACAGCACAGACATCAGCCCCAAGTCAAATAGTATTTACCCTGTGTGCTGCTGCTGTGTTGCTATAGCAATGGGAGAGCTGGTGTACAGATAAGGCTTCAGTCTGGAGATAAACACAGAGTGTCTCTCTGCTACATTCCGCACTTAATGTCAGCCAGTGTTTTGTTCAGGTGCAGACCGACACACAACCAGGGTTGCAAAGCTATCGGTAATTTACCAAAGTTACCGGAATCTTCAGTAATATTGGTAACTAACAGAAAATCTATGCCAATCTATTGTAACTTTGGTAATTTATACAAAATGTATTCATATATAGTATTCCTTTTTTATATCTGTCCATATTGTCTATGAGTTTCTAGTAGATGGTTCAAGAGAAAATAGCCTAATTAGTGAAAAAAGCTTTGAATGAAATATGGCATTATTTTCAGTTAACTCTGCAACTCTTCCAACTATTGACTCTTCCAACTAAACTGCCACCAGTTTGACGCCAAAACATGGACAACAAATTCATATTGACAGTCAAATAAATAAATGTTTATAAAAAATAAATAAAAGCTATTTCATGCTGAAACCCTCATATTTAACACCAATGGTATTCACTAAGTTGATGGTTTATATTTAGGGCAGTGGAGGGTCCTCAGAATAAGAAGGGGAGGACCATCCTCCTCAGTGAATTTAATAAAAATGTAAATTAGTGAAGGTTATTATTTTTAGATAAAACTATACTATAATATATTCACTTCACCAAATAATTTATTAAAACACTTTTGCGATGGTCTACAGTAGCCTCAGCAGCACTCTGTAGGGTAGCCCCATGGTGTAGCTTTTGTCCTCCCCTMGGTACATTGACTTTAATACAAAACCTATGAGGCTCATGGTTCTCAGCCCTTCCATATATTTACACAATAATTATGACAACTTCCGGAGAACGTCCTCCAACCTATCAGAGATCTTGCAGCATGAACTGACATGTTGTCCACCCAATCAAGATCAGAAAATGAATCTAGTACTGAAAGCATAAGCTACAACTAGCTAGCACTGCAGTGCATACAATGTGGTGAGTAGTTGACTCAAAGAGAGAGAAAGATGATAGTTGAACAGTTTTGAACAAATTAATTGCTTCCAAAATGAAGGGGAAGAGAGCTATATTTGGTTGTATTTTAGATGATTTTTTAAAACTTTCACTTAGCTAGCAAATGCAGCTAGCTAGTTTCGCTTACTCAAACACCCTGCTCAAACAGAAAGGAATGCTATGTTAGCTAGCTGGCTATGGCTATCCAACACTGGAACTCTTCCAAGTCAAGGTAAGCTTTGGTTTTGATAATWTATTGATATGAAGGTTTGGCTTGGAAAGTTCGTTTTTTTTGCCTGGTATTTACAACGAGCAAACAAGCAAATCATGCTGTTTTTATGTGATGGCTATGAAAGTGAACTGTTTGCGTGTGATCAGGGGTGTATTCATTTTGCCTATTTGTATTTATTATGGATACCCACTCTTCCTGGGGTCCAGCAAAATTAAGGCAGTTTATACAATTTGAAAAACATTACAATACATTCACAGATTTCACAACACACTGTATGCCCTCAGGCCCCTACTCCACCACTACCAAATATCTACAGTACTAAATCCATGTGTATGTGTAGTGCGTATGTTATCGTGTGTGTGTGTGTATGCGTGTGTCTGTGCCAATGTTTGTGTTGCTTCACAGTCCCCGCTGTTCCATAAGGTGTTTTTTAATCTGTTTTTTAAAATCAAATTTTACTGCTTGCGTCAGTTACTTGATGTGGAATAGAGTTCCATGTAGTCATGGCTCTATGTAGTACTGTGTGCCTCCCATAGTCTGTTCTGGACTTGGGGACTGTGAAGAGACCTCTTGTGGCATGTCTTGTGGGGTATGKATGGGTGTCCGAGCTGTGTGCCAGTAGTTTAGACTGACAGCTTGGTGCATTCAACATGRCAATACCTCTCATAAATAAAAGTAGTGATGAAGTCAATCTCTCCTCCACTTTCAGCCAGGAGAGATTGACATGCATATTATTAAAAAACGTTTCTTAAAAGGAACGTAACGGGGATAAACATACCTGAGTTTGTCCATACATACCTACATTTGCAGCTGTTTAACTAATGATTACACCCTAGATCAGCTAGATGCAGAGAGTGTGCAAGGCGGTATTGAATGTGTCACTGCCTGTCACCTTGATTGTTCAAAATTCTCTCGACCTGTGCACCTATGTTGTAAACTTTCATTCGTAGTAGCCTAAACCTATCAATGTTACATTGCGCTGGGTGAATGGAATTTGATTGACAGTCATTCAATATGCTGTAATAGAAATAAGGCCATGCTCATAAAAAAATTATCAGCACCGACCGCCAGTGATTTAGGATAATGTTTTGCAGCTTTGTCATTCTATTATTGTATTTAATTGTTTAATTTATTTTACATGTGATAAGGCCACACAGAGGGCCAGAGATAATTACTAACACCTGTYATAATCTGAAGTACTCAAAAGGGCCATTAGATATCTTGTGATAGATTACATAAAATCCTTGAAGAATACCATCATTCTGGCAGTTTACTGGTAAACATTGAACGTTTCAAGTAATATACCCTCCTTTTGCAACCCTACACACAACAACCCTATCTATGACATCACTAACTGTTTATTTTGTTCAGTGTATATTGTTATGATGTTCTCAGTACAGTTGAAGTCGGAGGTTTACATACATCTTAGCCAAATACATTTAAAATCAGTTCTTCACAATTCCTGACATTTAGTCCGAGTAAGAATTGCCTGTCTTAGGTCAGTTAGGATCACCACTTTATTTTAAGAATGTGAAATGTCAGAATAATAGTAGAGAGAATTATTTATTTCATTCATCACATTCCCAGTGGGTCAGAAGTTTACATACACTCAATTAGTATTTGGTAGCATTGCCTTTAAATTGTTTTACTTGGGTCAAACGTTTCGGGTAGCCGTCCACAAGCTTCCCACAATAAGTTAGGTGAATTTTGGCCCATTCCTCCTGACAGAGCTGGTGTAGGTTTGTAGGCCTCCTTGCTCACACACGCTTTTTCAGTTCTGCTCACACATTTTCTATGTGATTGAGGTCAGGGCTTT
>NC_036872.1:23387868-23440477 GCF_002910315.2 Salvelinus sp. IW2-2015
CTTTGGTGATGGCCACTCCAATACCTTGACTTTGTTGTCCGTAAGCCATTTTGCCACACTTTGGAAGAATGCTTGGGGTCATTGTCCATGGGAATACCCATTTGTGACCAAGCTTTAACTTCCTGACTGATGTCTTGAGATGTTGCCTCAATATATCCACATAATTTCCTGCCTCATGATGCCATCTATTTTGAAGTGCACCAGTCCCTCCTGCAGCAAAGCACCCCACAACATGATGCTGCCACCCCGTGCTTCACGGTTGGAATGGTGTTCTATGGCTTGCAAGCCTCCCCTTTTTCCTCCAAACATAACAATGATATAATGGCCAAACAGTTCTATGTTTGTTTCATCAGACCAGAGGACGTTTCTCCAAAAAGTACGATCTTTGTCCCATGTGCAGTTCCTTTCTGAGCGGCCTTTTAGGTTATGTCGATACAGGACTCGTTTTACTGTGGATAGATACTTTTGTACCTGTTTCCTCCAGCATCTTCACAAGGTCTTTGCTATTGTTCTGGGATTCATTTGCACTTTTCGCACCAAAGTACGTTCATCTCTAGGAGCAGAACGTGTCTCCTTCCTGAGCGGTATGACGGCTGCGTGGTCCCATGGTGTTTATACTTGCGTACTATTGTTTGTACAATGAACGTGGTACCTTCAGGCATTTGGAAATTGCTCCCAAGGATGAACCAGACTTGTGGAGGTCTACAATCTTTTTTTTTGAGGTCTTGGCTGTTTATTTTGATTTTCCCATGATGTCAAGCAAAGAGGCACTGAGTTTGAAGGTAGGCCTTGAAATACATCCACAGGTACACCTCCAATTGACTCAAATGATGTCAATTAAACAATCAGAAGCTTCTAAAGCTGTTAAAAGGCACCGTCAACTTAGTGTATGTAAACTTCTGACCCACTGGAATTGTGATACAGTGAATAATCTGCCTGTAAACAATTGTTTGAAACATTTTACTTGTGTCATGCACAAAGTAGATGTCCTAACCGACTTGACAAAACCATAGTTTGTTAACAAGACATTTGTGGAGTGGTTGAAAAACAAGTTTTAATGATCCAACCTAAGTGTATGTAAACTTCCGACTTCATCTGTACAGTCCTGGCCAAAAGTTTTGAGAATGAACAAATATGAATCTTCAAGACTGCTGCCTCAGTTTGTATGATTGTAATTTGCATGTACTCCAGAATGTTATGAAGAGTGATCAGATGAATTGCAACTAATTGCAAAGTCCTTTATGCCATGGAAATGAACTGAATCCCCAAAAACATTTCCACTGCATTTCAGCCCTGCCACAAAAGGACCAGCTGACATCATGTCAGTGATTCTCCCATTAACACAGGTGTGAGTGTTGACGAGGACAAGGCTGGAGATCACTCTGTCATGCTGATTGAGTTCGAATACAAGACTGGAAGCTTCAAAAGGAGGGTGGTGCTTGGAATCATTGTTCTTCCTCTGTCAACCATGGTTACCTGCAAGGAAACACGTGCGTCATCATTGCTTTGCAAAAAAGGGCTTCACAGGCAAGGATATTGCTGCCAGTAAGATTGCACCTAAATCAACCATTTATCGGATCATCAAGAACTTCAGGGAGAGCGGTTCAAGTGTTATGAAGAAGGCTTCAGGGTGCCACAGAAAGTCCAGCAAGCGCCAGGACCATTTCCTAAAGTTGATTCAGCTGCGGGATCGGGCACCACCAGTACAGAGCTTGCTCATGAATGGCAGCAGGCAGATGTGAGTGCATCTGCACGCACAGTGAGGCGAAGACTTTTGGAGGATTGCCTGGTGTCAGAGGCACCTTGCCATAAGGCAAAAGGGATAACTAAGTGGCTCGGGGAGCAAAACATTGATATTTTGGGTCCATGGCCAGGAAACTCCCCAGACCTTAATCCCATTGAGAACATGTGGTCAATCCTCAAGAGGCGGGTGGACAAACAAAACCCCACAAATTATGACAAACTCTAAGCATTGATTATGCAAGAATGGGCTGCCATCAGTCAGGATGTGGCCCAGAAGTTAATTGACAGCATGCCAGGGTGGATTGCAGAGGTCTTGAAAAAGAAGGGTCAACACTGCAAATATTGACTCTCTGCATCAACTTTATATAATTGTCAATAAAAGCCTTTGACACTTATGAAAAGCTTGTAATTATACTTCAGTATTCCATAGTAACATCTGACAAAAATATCTGAAGACACTGAGGGAGCAGACTTTGTGAAAATTAATATTTGTGTCATTCTCAAAACTTTTGGCCATGACTGTATGTATGCATGGATAAGTCTAGCCTGGTTAAACCAGACTGAATGTTGTGCTCATCATAAAACAACAGCTTATTCCACAGTCAATGAGAATACAGTATTTATTAGGGATGGGCGTGAGTACGCGTTTAAAGGTTTGTATTCGATTACTAATAATAAGTTCTTGAAATCCACAAATGCAAAAAAAAAAGATTGTCACCAAATCTTTATTAATATTGTACATTTCTTGTTGGGGGGGTTACAGGCACAATACACACATTGATGTAATCTCACATCGACCCACTTTAAAAAGTACACAAGTACAAAGCATTGATCACCATGATCATACCACAGAGCCAGAAAGTAACAATAAATGTAGTATGGAGGGAAAAAAATAAGTGTGTCTCTAGCGAAATCTCTGATGTATTGAGAGATTCAAGGAGCTATCATCGTTCAGTAACATAGTCATGTCCCAAAAGTATTTAACTGCAGGGCACTCCCACATCATATGAAGGAACAGTTGGGAGTTGGGGCCAATTGTATTATGAAAAGTTTCTTTAGTGTTAAATACAGTCTGAGAACAAATGTAAAATGTATAAATTGATCGTTCGGATTACGGGATGCCAATGTCATATTTTTCCATATTCTGTTCCAGTTAAAGCGTCGTTCAGATTCACTTAGATCTGTGGATCATATTTTTTTTATTGGCTAGCTCAGTGCCTTAGACCACTGCGCCACTCGGGAGGCCTATCGCAAGGCATTATTGTGAAATATTGGAGTATGGGCATGGGAGGGATTGAGATACATTGTCTAGATAAAGTAAGATATCATTGGCATATAACGAGATGACGTGACACATAGAATTGAAAGACTATTTAGCAGGTCAAATGTATATGCTCTGAAAAAATGTCAAACACTTCAATCTTTTTATTGTTGGGATTATGTCAAGTGCAGCAAAAATATGTTAAGTTTTGTTTTCAGTTGTATATCAGAACAACCAGTAATTGGAAAAACCAATAGCATACCTCATACTTTCTTGCCTTTAGCCCCGTTTCACACTAACTTGTGAATACTCAACATTATTTTCATGAGAGTACTCGAACACACTTTCTTTCAAAATCCCATCCCTAGTATATCTTTCCTATAGTTGTTTTAAGGCTGATACACTTCCTCACAGATATCTACTAGCAGGGGTTGGAATTGAAATTATCTTTAGTTCTGAACAGAACCACCATTTCTTTTTCAGTTCCACTGTTCTGACCAGCAAAATAAAGTTCTGAACTGGTTCGAACCCTAAAAAAGTACTGGTTTATATTGTACCTTTCTGTTCTTTTTTAACTTGTGAAATCAACCATTTTTTACATTTAGCTCATTAAATTACTTCAGCAATCAGTGCGGATAGAGCAGGTAAGGTAGTTGTTTACATGCGTGATGGACAGACAAGTGTAGCCTATGATGCAATACGACTGAAATTTTGCGGGTGGGGGAGAGAGCGAGAGAGGGTTGAGGAGGAGGCTTAAAGTGCTGGACATCTTGTTATGGCATGCATTATCTCAATTAGGTCCACAGAATTATACCTAGGGGGAGCGGATTCTATGATTTGAACTTTGAATGTTCTTTTGGCTAGCAAGCTCGCAACGTCAGTGCAGTAGCCTATGCTTTGGAGGGAGAGGGGCAGGTATTCTAAACACACACCGGCAAAGATTTTCATCTGGGACGCAGGCAGCCACTGGAATACATTTCTGAGTGACAGTCAGGGCTTTGCATAGGTGCTTTGTTGCATTTTTGTGTGGGCCTCGAAAAAATGTCTCTAACTTAAAATAAACGTATTAACCGGTTCCCATGCTTTTAAAATAAAGTTTATGTTCCGGAAGAGTATGGAACACAACCTTTTGAACAGAAATGCAATGGTTCATTGGATCAGTCTAAAAGTTTGCACATACACTGCTGCCATCTAGTGGCCAAAATCGCAAGTGCGCCTGGGCTGGAATAATATATTATGGCCTTTCTCTTGCATTTCAAAGATGATGGTACAAAAAAACACATGGTTTTTTTCTTTGTATAATTTTTTTCCAGATCTAATGTGTTATTTTCCTACATTCCTTTCAAATGGTATCAAGAATATGCATATCCTTGTTTCAGGTCCTGAGCTACAGGCAGTTAGATTTGGGTATGTCATTTTAGGTAAAAATTTGAAAAAAAAGAGTGGGTCCTTAAACAACAAGACTCACTTTACACTTGCTGACATGTTCACATTAGGCACACACACACACTCTGATGGTGTGGCTGAATGGTGAATAAGAGCTTCTTTGTGCTGAAGGTCTGACTGTGTGTTGGCCCTGCCTGGGGCGCCATTAGTCCTCATACAGTACACTCTGAGGGTCTGCAGTCTGTCTCTGTGCTTTACGAGGAGTCATTTATCCAGCACAGTTAGTGCAGCAGGCATGGCTGCTCACACCCGTTCTCTACCCCCACAGCAGAGCTCCTCTTTGTGGGACAAGAGGGGAGGTGTGAGTGATGTTATGGAGGTTTGACTGATGTTATGACTGCAGCATCATATCTTGTTATGGCTGTGTGTGGAGGGTGATTTGTGGAGTGACTGACAGCAGGGAGACCATTGTTTCTCTGCTCCTGAACAACAGCAGGGAGCCAGTAGGGCTGGGGAGGAAACACACAAATACACACACCATGCAAACTCACTAATAAATGCACTGAGAGACCCTATTGTCTAGCCGTCTCAAAGAATAGATCATTTTCTGCAGAATTGTTCATCATTTCAGGTTTTGAACTAGATTAAATCCATTTGATAACTGGTGGAAATGTWWAAAAAAAWAWTWAAAAATGAAATTAATGTTTTCAGAGGCCACTTGAAAAATAATTCCAATAAGAAAACAGGTATATCTGCCAGAATGTCCCTGTTAATGAAAAAATATTTGAGGGTGGACATTTTTCCAAGTTTCTATTCAAAAATGAAAGAGGAGCAGCTTAATATTGAAGCGGAGGGCATTCTTCTACTGTTCTTTCACTCTGTAATGATAGTAATGTAATGGATTATTTTCTCTATGTCCTCTTTCCTCTTCCAGAGAGTCTCTGTGGATTGAAATACCTCCATGACTCAGGGCCTGATGACTAAGAGATGTGGTCGTGATCATTATTCCACTGGCAGAGCTTTTCACTAAGCAAGGTGGGCTCATTATACCTACTTCACACTGACACTCCTATCTGCAGGGTCCTATTGATCAACATCACGTCCAGATACTGTAGATACTCTGTGTTAGCTTTACATCTTCATATTAAGTTAACTTATTAAGAGTTAAGCTTTAAGGAGCAATTCAGCATGACTGAATGTCTAGTATACTAWAGGTCCAAAAAAACAGATTTTCACTAAGTCAAATTCCTTTATTGTGTTAGAGGTTTCATGATGCTCGTATCTAAGATTGTTCTATACATCAGTTGGGGTCACTATAAACTTCGATATGAGGTCCTAAACCTAGCATGAAAGTGCACCCTTGTAGCGGTGTGGGCTAATACAGTCAAAATGTTTGGGTAAGTTGAGCAAATTGAAGTGTTTTCTTCCCAGGCATAATGCAAAGCGTGATCGCTGGGATATGAAGTATCAACCGGGCATGGCCTATGTTAAAAAAGTACAAAGTGTTTGTTAGGTGTTAAGCCTGTGTTAAAATATGATTCAAATGATTAAAAGACAAAAAACTGAATTGTGTTTGGGAAATAAAGATAGACATGGTTTTAAAAAGGTAGTGGAAATATTTAATTCAGTACAGAATTTTGTTTGTAGGCGGCTTAACTTACCCTGTCCCACGACTCAACTTACCCCATACCTGACTGGCCTGCACAGAGCCCTGACCTCAACCCCATCGTACACCTTTGGGATGAATTGGAACGCCGACTGTGAGTCAGGCCTAATCGCCCAACATCCGTGCCCAACCTCACTAATGCTCTTGTGGCTGAATGGAAGCAAGTCCCCGCAGCAATGTTCAAAAAACTAGTGGAAAGCCTAGCCAAAAGAGTGGAGGCTGTTATAGCAGCAAAGGGGGGACCAACTTCATATTAATGTCCATGATTTTGGAATGAGATGTTCGACGAGGATGTAGTGTAACTCATCCAAATGGCTTTGACTTCTCAAAAACAGTATAAAGCTAACACAATATGATGCTCCGTCACCTTATTAATTTAGCCATTTACTTAGATAACTAGCAAGTTAAACTTAGAGGTCACGTTAACGCAGAATTCATGCAGGAAAAAAAGATAAAATGCATAATAAAACCTTGCTGCGTTTTGTAAACTCAGATCTAAAATGCTAATTATTGTCATTTCTGCTCAGCATCAAACTAATTTTGTGCTTCAGTTGCACTTCTCCACTCAGATGAGAATTCAGGAATGGKCATTCTATCATGTATCAGCAGACAGAGTTCTGACTGTGTAGCTCCTTTTTCTGGTACTTTTCTCAGTGTGGCCAGTAAATTGCAAGATTACCTTTACACAAAACATTAGAAAATGAAGCTAGCTACATTCTTTTTATGATAAACATTGGAAATATGATGGCCATGGATCGTTTTTGGAAAAAAGACCGTGCTTTTTAATCGTAAACTCATTTTCTTGTGTGGCTGCCAGCCAAATAGCGGTGCACTTATGTTATCATCTGATAACAATGAAGTTATTTTCTGCCGAATGTGTTGCACTAATATATTTTATGTGAAGAAAAACTATAGTTGCATGTCCCTGATCACTGTATTTAAGCAAAGAAATACTTGACTTTCAATATAAAACACGACCCCTGTCAATACACAGCTGTAATCACCTGCTCCCTCTTTCTCCAGTTATGTCAMTTACAAACACGTGACTGTTCTGGGGAACTACAGTACGCTTCATAATGTAAAATTATGTGACGGGTGAAATGAAGAACGTGATCTGCTTCATATTATGTATTGCACAAGTTGACTGCAGGTACAGTTGAAGTCGAAAGTTTACATACACTTAGTTTGGAGTCATGAAAACTTGTTTTTCAACCACTCCACAAATTTCTTGTTAACAAACTATAGTTTTGGCAAGTCAGTTAGGACATCTACTTCGTGCATGACACAAGTAATTTTTCCAACAATTGTTTACAAACAGATTATTTCACTTATAATTCACTGTATCACAAATCCAGTGGGTCAGAAGTTWACATACACTAAGTTGACTGTGCCTTTAAACAGCTTGGAAAATTCCAGAAAATGATGTCATGGCTTTAGAAGCTTCTGATAGGCTATGACATCATTTGAGTCAATTGGAGGTGTACCTGTGGATGTATTTCAAGGCCTACCTTCAAACTCGGCACATCTTTGTTTGACATCATGAGAAAATCAAAATAAATCAGCCAAGACCTCAGAAAAGAATTGTAGACCTCCACAAGTCTGGTTCATCCTTGGGAGCAATTTCCAAATGCCTGAAGGTACCACGTTCATCTGTACAAACAATAGTACGCAAGTATAAACACCATGGAACCATGCAGCCGTCATACCGCTCAGGAAGGAGACGCGTTCTGTCTCCTGGAGATGAACATACTTTGGTGCGAAAAGTGCAAATCAATCCCAGAACAACAGCAAACGACCTTGTGAAGATGCTGGAGGAAGCAGGTACAAAAGTATCTATATCCACAGTAAAACGATTCCTATATCGACATAACGTGAAAGGCCGCTTAGCAAGGAAGAAGCCACTGCTCCAAAACCGCCATAAAAAAGCAAGACTACAGTTTGCAACTGCACATGGGGACAAAGATTGTACTTTTTGGAGAAATGTCCTCTGGTCTGATGAAACAAAAATAGAAGTGTTTGGCCATAATGACCATCGTTATGTTTGGAGGAAAKGGGGGGATGCTTGCAAGCCGAAGAATACCATCTCAACCGTGAAGCACGGGGGTGGCAGCATCATGTTGTGGGGGTGCTTTGCTGCAGGAGGTACTGGTGCACTTCACGAAATAGATGGCATCATGAGGTAGGAAAATTTATTTTGATATATTGAAGCAACATCTCAAGACATCAGTAAGGAAGTAGGTCGCAAATGGGTCTTCCAAATGGGCAATGACCCCAAGCYWACTTCCAAAGTTGTYGCAAAATGGCTTAAGGACAACAAAGTCAAGGTATTGGAGTGGCCATCACAAAGCCCTGAACTCAGTCCTATAGAAAATGTGTAAGGCAGAACTGAAAAAGCGTGTGCGGGCAAGGAGGCCTACAAAACTGACTCAGTTACACCAGCTCTGTCAGTAGGAATGGGCCAAAATTCACCCAACTTATTGTGGGAAGCTTGTGGAAGGCTACCCTAAATGTTTGACCCAAGTTAAACAATGTAAAGGCAATGCTACCAAATACTAATTGAGTGTATGTAAACTTCTGACCCACTGGGAATGTGATGAATGAAATAAATAATTCTCTCTACTATTATTCTGACATTTCACATGATTAAAATCAAGTGGTGATCCTAACTGACCTAAGACAGGGAATTTTACTAGGATTAAATGTCAGGAATTGTGAAAAACGAAGTTTAAATGTATTTGGCTAAGGTGTATAAACTTCCAACTGTATTTACTTAAAAAGTAGCTACATATATWATTTATTTATTTTTTGAAAAACTTGAAAGAAATAGTTTCGACGGTATTGAAAAACCATCCCGTGGCTATTTGCAAATACCCCGGTATATACGGTATACCGCTCAAGCCTAATAAACAATAGCTCAACTCTTCACTATATGCTTTTTGAACCCGGCACCCGATGACATTTTGTCACTACAAACGTAGGAGCTGAGCACTCCAATTTCTCTTTAGATTAAAAACGCGTACCTCATCAATCTACATGGTTCTATTAGTCAAAGTAAAACTTGAAGGCCTCTGTGTTCATCTAGTCTGGACTGAGAAAAAACGGTTGTGGAAAAAACTGTCTTTTGTGAGCTGTGTCTTGAGTTGACATTATTCAATAATCCAAGATGAATGTATTCCTACTCAGTCAGTGTGAATTGACTGTATTCCTGCACCACTGACTTAGCACCTGAAAAGACTGTTTATTTCATACTAATCTTGTGACCAGTGAGTTCCTTCATCTTCTGCTCTCCTCTCATCAGATGTCAACGACCACAGAAAATGGAGTGGGAGGGTATCGGAACACAAGCGGAGAGAAAACATACAAGAAGGTAAAGTTTCATCCCTCCACACTTCCTCACTGCTCTCTCTGGCAGGATTTGATTGGCCTTTTATGAGAACCATGAAGGGAGGTTTCACAGTGAGTGTTGTTGGAATGAATTCCCATTCATCGCTAGGATGAAGTCCAAGAAGCTTTCACTTTTGATTTCCCTGTAATGTCCTGCTTCTACACAGTTGGTACATGATGTCCTGACCTTTCAGAAGTAGCATGCCTGGGAAGCTCACAGTCCATTTGCTGRTTTACTGTATTTTCATTTGGATTAGACATCACTGGTGGTGATGGGATTTTGGCACACACAATGTAACAGGGCTTATTGCAAAAAGTGCAGGCTATTTGAAACATCTAGATTATTTATTTGATATTTTCAGAACTATTGACGCTATGTAACAGTGTAATTTGTAAAAAATAACCAGCCATCTTGGCATCAGCTGGCTTTCAATGTCATTACTGTAACGTGCTTGTTTCAGAGGATCTGACATTGTTTTCTGACTGTATTGTATATTTCCGAACACCCATCTTACATTTGCCTCCTTTACAAGACATGCCTCTAAAAGAGTTCTCAGTACAGTATCTCTTAGATTTTAGTACCATTCTGTTCTAGGGAATTTGCTACCTTCTTGCCCTTTGGAGTTTATGCCTAGTTTGCTTTCCTTTTTAGCACTGTGAAAAAGATCTTTGTAAAAAGCACCATACAAATAAACATGTAATTGATAAATGTATTGGTTGATTGCTTGATTGATTTGTTGATTGGTTGATTTATGTGTTGATTGGTGTGTTTGGTTGTCCCTCACCCTCAGACCACGTCGTCGGCCTTGAAGGGGGCCATCCAGTTGGGCATCGGCTACACGGTGGGAAACTTGACCTCCAAACCTGACAGAGATGTTCTCATGCAGGATTTCTACGTTGTGGAGAGTGTCTTCCTGCCCAGGTGAGGAGCAYGGACATTACTGATGATTATAGTGATGCTACAGATGTAGGATCTTAATTTGATCACCTTGTTGCAGGAGAACTTCACTGCAATGCAGGAAATATAAAACTAGAAGTGTATTTGAGGTTTAAAAAGGCTTCTGAAGTTTATAATTTCCACTTTGTTTGAAGATGTAATCCAGAGGCAGGTTTTCTATACAACAGCCTTCTGTGTGTTCTCTTTTCGGCCCCCTCCGCATATATGGAATCAAACGTAGGAATTTTATCCATCTCCTTAGCTATCATACTCTGCTTCCACCGGGCATTCCACATTTCAAAACTCGGTCCTCCAGAAAGTGGAGAGCATTAGCAACTCTTTTGCAGTTCTTCATGATATCTTTCTAAAAAGCTGTGTTAGAAAMGATTACCTACACACACTGAGCAGCTCTTGTTATAGACAGAAGCATGCTACATGGCAGACCAATCCGAACTCATCTCTCGGCATGTCCAGCCCATCCATTATCTCAGCCAATCATGGCTAGCGGGAAGGTTCCTGTCTTTCCGTGGCTAAACCAACTAGGCTCGTAATTAAAAGGTTGTATTCATATTTACAGATGGCATACAAGTTTGTTATTAAGGCACATGAAAGTTGACATGTTCCAGAAGGCATTTCTGCCAAAAAACTTGTGAAATAGTGACACGCGACACAATCCTAGTTTCCAGAAACGAGTCACATATATTGTATTTCCGTATGCTTTCAAACAAAAGCATGCTTTACATCCTGAGTAGATGAACCATAATGATAGGTCCATTAGAAACACTACAACCTATATGTGGGTGCTGCTGTGAAGTGACTCATTGCCTTTATGCAGTGAGCCTGTGAATGAAAAGAGGAACATAGGTTGATCTCAATCTGTCTGCTAGCTGAAATAGGATAGCTTCATGTCTGGATCACTTCATGAGACAAGAGGGAGGAGGCGTTCTCCTTAAGCAGTATTGATGCACGGAGAGAGATGGATTCCTAGGGTTCATATCCCAAATAATAGAAAAAGGCATCTATCATTTAACATGAGAATGAATCAGCTAGTTGAAGTCATGGTGTGTAAACCCAGTCTCTCTAGTGGGTTGAATACCCAATACCCTGGGAATCTGCTTACTGTGTCTCTTAATGCCAGAGTGCAAAACGTACTACGTGCCGTGCTTGGGCCATACAATCCTCTATCTTAATAATTACATCATCAGCTTAAAGAAACACCTTATCTAACCCAGCACACACCTAGGAAGAACACGTACACACACACGCAAGCACACAAACGTGCACAAATGCACAAACGCACACACACAGCGTGTAAGAGATGATATCATTAGTGCCATCAGACCACGTCACTTGGTCATGCACTGTTTGAATAAGCTTCTCGTTTATGTCTCACACATTTTGCTCAAGATCTAGAGCAGGGGTGTCAAACTCATTTTTCCCGGGGGCCACATTTGGTCTTCCACGAGGTCCGGAGTGCCACACTGAAAATGTGTCATTATTTCATCTATGTCAAAATGTGCATAGAAATAGTCCTCTATCCATCGTTTTTGGAATTTTAGATGCTCCCGGACTGTCTAGCTTTCATTTCGGTGATTCTTAGCGAGCTGGATACAGTCAAGATGCTGTATGAATGTAAGTCCATAAAAATGTCTACACAGTTTCGATTCGTTTTTAATCATTTTAAAGTATACAGATTTTGTTTACCCCTCCCCCCAAAATATTATTTTTATTATGTATTTTTACTCAATCCACCCGTGTGCCGGATTGGACCTGATCCGGCCCGCGGGCCATATGTTTGACACTCCTGATCTAGAGAATCTGTTCCTGAACAAAATGATCAAAAAATTCAACAAACCTCTCCCCGAATGAAAAACAGTAAATCAACAAAGAATTTCAACCTCTTGATTGGCCAGTCTCTTTTCCTTCCAAGCCCTGTGGAGACTTGGACTAGGAAATGCTTTCTGTGTGTCACTTTCCAAATGGCACGTCAGGACATGCAAATGTTGTCCTTCAGTAGAAACTATATTCAAACATGCTGTCAGTTAATACTCACAGACTGAGTTTCACCATCATTATGCTAATTTCAATATACACTGAGTACACCAAATATTAGGAACACTTTCCTAAAATTGAGTTGCACCCCATGTTGACTCCAATGCTTCACACAGTTGTGTCAAGTTGCCTGGATGTCCTTTGGGTGGTGGACCATTCTTGATACATACAGGAAACTGTTCAGTGTGAAAAACCCAGCAGCGTTGCAGTTCTTGACAATCTTCTGCACCTGGCACCTACTACTATACCCTGTTCAAAGAAACTTAAATATTTTGTCTTGCCCATTCACCCTCTGAATGGCACCCATCTACACAATCTGTCTCAAGGCTTAAAAGTCCTTCTTCAATCTGTCTCATCCCCTTCATCTACACTGATTGAAGGGGATTTAACAAGTGACATCAATAAGGGATCATAGCTTTCACCTGGATTCACCTGGTCAGTCTATGTTATGGAAAGAGCAGGTGTCCTTAATGTTTTGTATACTCAGTGTATGTACTGCAGGGTAACGTAAATGACTCTACTGGACCCAGGTGCAATAGCTACCCCAGAATGTTGAAATTAATGAGTTTTGCCAAACATACAGAGAGCGTGTAATATGTTGTAATTTTCTCTTCATGGGCATCTTTTGACTGAGAGGGCAGGTGACAATAACAACACCGGAGAGACCATATGTTTTAACCCCCGCTAGAAGAGACAACAGACTCTCCAGGGAGGAAAAACAAACAGAACAAAACCAGTGGAGGAAGGTTAAGCCATGATGTGACTACAGGCAACGTAACTACACACATACAGTAACAGCCGTAGTTATTGACTCAATCTCTTTCTCTCTTTACCTCCCCCTCTATCGCTCTCTCTCCACTGAGAGACACAGGACTGAGTGAGCGACAGAGAGCGCTAAGAGGTGGTCCTCCTCCACTTCCCTCATCTCCAGGGGTTCCCTTCACTCTACTTGTTTTATTTTATTTTTATTTAACTAGGCAAGTCAGTTACGAACAAATTATTATTTACAATGATGGCCTACCCCGTCCAACCCTAACCCGGACGATGCTGGGCCAATAATGCGCCGCCCTATGGGAGTCCCAATCACGGCCGGTTGTGATACAGCCTGGAATCGAACCAGGGTCTGTAGTGATGCCCTGAGATGCCCTGAGAGGCAGTGCCTTAGACCGCTGCGCCACTCGGGAGCCCCAGGATGGCTTTGGATGCCTGCAAATACAGGCTTTGGATGCCTGTATTTCTCAGACATTTTCTGACTCTCACATTGTTTATCTGGTGTAACTTGTCTAGTCGTATTTTCTCTAAAAGTACGCTATGAAAGACACTGTCATAGCTGTGTGCAGTTCTCCTTAGTCTAAATGGTTCTAATATGAGGCCTTGCACTCACAGCAGGCAGCACATTGCTCTGTGCAGCTGGAGGTCATTCTCCTTGCTGCCCACACACACTACATGAGCAGTGTGATTTCATTCAGGGGTACGCTGATAATCACCACTATTGTGTTACACAGCAGAGCCAGGTTGTAGCTTATCCTGTTGCTGAGTGATAGCACTGAGGTACGGCTCAACATCTTAGCCAAGTCAGAGTCCAAAAACATGGTTTCAAAAGCAGCTTGGCGTTGAGATGCCCTGGAAAACACAGCCTTGTTAACCCACTGTTAATGGATTTAGGGTGCAGTGTACATTTGGGGAGTTGTTATTCTCTAAAAGATTTCTAGGAGCATCTGGAGCTAAGCTAATCACCCAGCAGACCCCCTGTGTTCTGTTCCACCTGGCACAGCTACAGGCTCATGTTAAACTGGGTCAGTCTTTATGTGAGCCATGCCAGTATCTCATATAGTAGAGAGAGGAAGAAAGGAAAACAGAAATGTGTCTTATGTAGTCTCTCTCTCTTTCATTGGACACAGCTCATATCATCATAGTGCTAGTCTCTTGTGTGGTGTTGTATTGTGTTGTAAGTTGTGTTGTATTGTGTTGTAAGGTGTGTTGTGTTGTAAGGTGTGTTGTGTTGTAAGGTGTGTTGTATTGTGTTGTAAGGTGTGTTGTGTTGTAAGGTGTGGTGTTGTATTGTGTTTTATGGTGTGGTGTTGTAAGGTGTTTTGTAGTGTGGTGTTGTGTTGTAAGGTGTGGTGTTGTGTTGTAAGGTGTTTTATGGTGCTGTATTGTGTGGTGTGTTGCAAGGTGTTTTGTTGTGTGGTGTTGTTTTGTTGTGTGGTGTTGTAAGGTGTTGTGTTATGGTGTGGTGTTTTATTGTGTTGTAAGGTGTTGTGTGGTATTGTGTTGTACGGTGTTTTATGGTGTGGTATTGTGTTTTATGGTGTGGTATTGTGTTGTAAGACGGTGTTGTGTTGTAAGGTGTTTTATGGTATGATGTTGTAAGGTGTGGTGTTGTGTTGTATGGTGTTGTGTTGTGTTGTAAGGTGTTTTATGTTGTGGTGTTGTAAGGTGTGGTGTTGTGTTGTATGGTGTTGTGTTMTAAGGTGTTTTATGTTGTGGTGTTGTAAGGTGTGGTGGTGTGATTTTGTGTTGTAAGGTATTGTGTAGTGTTGTAAGGTGTTTTATGGTGGTGTTGTGAGGTGTTTTATGTTGTGGTGTTGTAAGGTCTGGTGTTGTGTGGTATTGTGTTGTGTGGTGGTGTGGTTTTGTGTTGTAAGGTATTGTGTTGTGAGGTGTTTTATGGTGGTGTTGTGAGGTGTTTTATGGTGGTGTTGTGTGGTGTTGTAAGGTGTTGTATGAGTATTGTTTAGGGTAATCAGAGCTGTTCTCGCTTACCAGGCTCTGACCTCTAAACAGGGCTGTGTGCCACTGGAATACCAGTTCATCTGGCTTGCCATCATGGGTTACTGTATTAACGTCAATACACACAGAGGTGTGTCGCGTTACTTGCCACGCTGAATGGAACTGACTGGGCTGAATGCTCTGACATTAAGATTGTGTTCTAGTTATAGCCCCCCCCCCCCCTTTTGCTGAGACTGTGTGATATTTGTTTGCAAAATGTCAGTCTAGATCAGTAATAGTGATAGTTTTCTACATTAGTAAACTGATCAGCTGAKATTTCTTTGTAAGGCTTTGTCCAAACTTACTTGCTTGTGTTTGTGAGGATATTCTAACTAACTGTTCTGTGTCTATGTTGTCCGGTTGGTCTTGTTTCCATCAGTGAAGGGAGCAACCTGACACCGGCGCACCACTACCCAGACTTCCGCTTCAAAACCTACGCCCCGCTGGCCTTCCGCTACTTCCGAGAGCTCTTCGGGATCAAACCAGATGACTACCTGGTAGGTCTAAGCACTGTACCTGATCGAGACACATCCCATAGGTTAGAGTTCATCCTACCTATCATGTACAGTAGCTTTCTACAATAAATCCATTGGGATCAGTGGTGACCAAAGTGTATTTTATACATTTACATGTAAACATTTTAGTAATTTATCAGACGCTTTTATCCGGAGCGACTTACCGGAGCAATTACAGTTAAGTGCCTTGCTCAAGGGCACATCGACAGATTTTTTTCACCTAGTCGGCTTGGGGATTCGAACCAGCGACCTGTTGAGCTTGTGATTACATTTTATACATGTGCTTTTCTTATAACTGTGTTCTATTTATGTGCTGTTCTATAAACCAATTTCTGTGTTCATGCAAGTGGCTGACTGAACGAATCCTCACTATCAGCAGCTGTAATTTGTCAGTACGCCCAGACCTTGTTTTGAGAACGAAATATATTTCAGTTTCAAGGTCTCAGCTTAGAGAGAAGAAGCCTTGTGAGGTGTTGGTCTGTCACGAACCAGTATTGGTCGGTGATATGAATGAAACAAAATGGTAATGATTAATTAATTATGCTAAATCATACAAATATAACTTGTCTGTGTATAGCCGTATATAAGACAACTGCTMGGGCAGTTGAGCTTCTGACAGACATTTACTATGGTGCATTAAGTTTGTTGGAATCTCTCCAGCGCGCTGACAAATAAAGGAGGATTCAATTAAGATTGACTTTGAGTGTCCCTGTGTAAGAATTTCCACATCAAGCTCTTAACCGCTAGTATACATGCCACCCTCTGAGAGCAGTGGTTTTACCCCGTTCTACATGTCCAGCTGTGGTGGTGGTGATTGGGGTTGGGCTGGGGGTGAGATAATGGTCATGCTAATTGAGCATGCTTTCATTATGATGGGTTTAATTGTATCCCCTGCACATTGAGATGAAATGAGGCTGTAATTTCCCAGAGGGTGTGCGTGTATCTGGAGTTAACCCCTTGCGGACCGATCCAACTCAGGAGGCATGTCAGAGAGAGGCCCTTCAGGTCAAAGTCATTACCACTCTCTAGTATATTCTGCTGTCATTATCACTGGAATAGGTAGAGCAGAGGAGAATACACCATAGAGTTTCAATATGCAGCACTACCATACAGTATATATACATATATCACACTGTATGCAGGAGCAGGCCCAACTATTCACTGCATGATCTGTTATCTACAGTGGGGAGAACAAGTATTTGATACACTGCCGATTTTGCAGGTTTTCCTACTTACAAAGCATGTAGAGGTCTGTAATCTTTATCATAGGTACACTTCAACTGTGAGAGACGGAATCTAAAACAAAAATACAGAAAATCACATTGTATGATTTTTTTAAGTAATTAATTTTGGCCCCCAAATTTTATTGCAAATGACATAGTTTTGATCACCTACCAACCAAGTAAGGAATTCCAGCTCTCAGAGACCTGTTTAGTTTTTTTTAAGAAGCCCTCCTGTTCTCCACTCATTACATGTATTAACTGCACCTGTTTGAACTCGTTACCTGTTATAAAGGAACCTGTCCACACACTCAATCAACAGACTCCAACTCTCCACAATGGCCAAGACCAGAGAGCTGTGTAAGGACATCAGGGATACAATTGTAGACCTGCACAAGGCTGGGATGGGCTACAGGACAATAGGCAAGCAGCCTTGGTGAGAAGGCAACAACTGTTGGCGCAATTATTCGAAATGGAAGAAGTTCAAGATGCCGGTAAATCAACCTCGGTCTGGGGCTCCATGCAAGATCTCATCAATGATCATGAGGAAGGTGAGGGTCAGCAGAACTACACGGCAGGACCTGGTCAATGACCTGAAGAGAGCTGGGACCACAGTCTCAAGAGAAACCATTAGTAACACACTACGCCTCTTGGATTAAAATCCTGCAGCGCACGCAAGGTCCCCTGCTCAAGCCAGCGCATGTCCAAGCCCGTCTGAAGTTTGCCAATGACCATCTGGATGATCCAGAGGAGGAATGGGAAGAAGGTCATGTGGTCTGATGAGACAAAAATAGAGCTTTTTGGTCTAAACTCCATTCGCCGTGTTTGGAGGAAAGAGAAAGGATGGTACATACCCAAGACACCATTCCCAACCGTGAAGCATGGAGGTGGAAACATCATTCTTCTGGGATGCTGTTCTGACAAAGGGACAGCGCTGTACGACCGTTACGTGAGCGGCGAGGATGGATAGGGGCCATGTACGAGATTTGGCCACCCGACTTTCTTCGTTACGCCCCTCAGTATGTAGAGCATTGGAATGAAGCATCGGGTGGCTTGTGTCACGACTCAGTGCGTAGGAAATCAACCGAATCGGATGGATAGTTCACAATCGGCTACAAGACGCATACGAGGTCTTGGTTATTCTATAATATGATGCTACAGATCGACTTTAGAATATACTATGCAAAGCTCCTCAGATGTCACAGTCATCAGCCTCCCTGAAGTGGACGCGATGGTACTCCAGAAATGCCGCAAAAAACGCCATTAAGAAACTACCTTGGTATTGGCAGCTAGAAGAGGGTTACACCGTATGACTAAAGGCATCAGTCCGATCTAAGGGCCCAAACGCTGGGAGGATTCTGGAGAAGGGTCTGTAGAGAGTGGGCCAAAATCCCTGCTTAGGGTGTGTGCAAACGGTCAAGAACTAGCAGGAAACGTAATGATTCTGTAATTGCAAAACAAGGCTTTCCGTGTAGCAATATTAAGTTCTGCGTTTCTGATGTATCAATATCTTATGTCATGCACATAAAATTGCAAATTATTAATGGTAAAAATGGCATACAGATGTGAGTGTTCTGAATTTTTGTTTTGGAGATTCCGGTCTTCTCCAGTTGACGTGTATGAGGTGACAAAACTTACCAGACCTTACATGCTTGTGTAAAGTTAGGTAAACCTGCAAACTCGGGCAAGCTGTATCAAATGGATCGGGCTGTGGCGGTCCCCACTGTGGATCGCTGATTACTTTTCAGCGTCACACATTATCGGTTGTGCCTCGATTTCGTGATAGTAATTTTTTTCTTACTCACCTCTTTTTTAGTCATTGCTCCACAAGGCTTGTGGTGCATCCCAGCCTGCACCGACCAGGCTCTCATATTAAGTGCCTGCTGACGTATCTTGCTTTTTTATGACTCTGTATATTCATTGCTAGGCAGTACAATAGGCTACCCGACAGGCAAAGACATGAGTGAAAGCCAGAAGAGGTAGGCAGGACTGGGTGGAGAGTAGACTGAAGGTGACGAACACCTGGTTTTAAGTGCTCGTTCTCTTTTGTGTTGATTATGGCATTTTTAATTCAGCAGCACCGGAGCAACTAGATCACGTTTAATTTAACTTGACGCCACCCCTCACCACCACGACTTTCAACACACATCGAACACAGCACACGATCAGCACATCTCCAGCACACCACACACACGTACACTCGACCCCCCACGACATTCACACACACACAACACAACCGGAGCAGCATTACTAGAGGATCGGCACACACTACTCCACACACAAGCCCCCACGGCTTGCCTGATGGCAAGTGCAGATAAATTGCGGATGTCGTTTGTGCTTGTGGTACAACGTTGATTGGAGACCGGCATTCCAGATCCTGGGGAGGGGATTGATCCGCCTAGTCAGCGCTTTCTCCTTTCTCCTGTATCGTGCTCATCAGATAATAATAGTCTGTTTCCGGGCCTTGCCTACTGGCAGTCTTATTTCATCTGAATTAACGTCTAGTAGGTTTGGTATGGACCATATGCTTACGTTACTGCCTTTGTCACTTGCCATTCGGCTATGGTTCGCTTTGGGATTTTTCCTCACACAGCACACCTTAGTGCTTCGACACGCCACCACACACCCTGAACTCAATACGAGCACCATATACTAGGCGGCCTAGCCTCACGTACGGACGAACAGCAACACACAGAGAGCGAGCCACCAGCCACACGGAGCACTACACATCACCGAGGACCCGTACTGCACCACACACACACATCCCCTACACTGACACATCACGGACACACACACCTCTCTCACAGCACACAATCGACACAACACGACCTATGTTGGGCCCCCGACGACATCATCAGACACCCTATTGCCTTCACATCCCTAACGCATACCCTTAGGTTCGTGCCTCGACACTCACTAACTATCATCACCCCCTACGCCTTCTTCATCTACGAAGACACACCCTACCTTCACTACTACCACACAACCAAGCACAACACACACACCCACACCAACGCCAACGGACCCACGCAGGCCCCAGGCGGCGCTGGGTGCGCTCTCGCACACCACACCGTGTAGTGTTGGGTCGGTTCGTCTTCGCCTACCACCACACCCTGTTTGTGTTCACATCAGCGACCCACACCACACACACACACACACCCATGTAAGGCCAGCAATAAGCCTCAGGGCATGGGTGAATGTATTGTTTCCACCAGCATGTGTGTGTGTTTATCAGTTGTACCTTCACAAACAAGCCCATGTCTGTACACACAATAACATTTCAGTTTAGTTACGATGAGATGGTCTGGAATAGAGCCACATACAACAACCGTTCCAAGACATTTTGTGTTGTTTCTCCATATGAACAGAAAAGCCTAGTCTAACAGAACCCTTCTGTGAGGTAGGGGTGTGTGTGAGGTAGGGTGTGTGTGTGAAGTAGGGTGTGTGTGTGTGTGAGGTAGGGTGTGGAGAGAGGGTTGGGGTGTGTGTGTGCAGTAGGGTGTGTGTGTGTGGAGGTAAGTGTGTGTGAGAGGTAGGGGGGTGAGGTAAGGGGGAGGGTGTGCGTGGGTGAGTGTTAATGAAATACCGTGCTAGAAAAGCCACACAAGCACTTTTGAATGAAGGAACAGTATGTTTGTGTTCCAGACCACACCAATTGGAATACAACTTGTTATTTTTTTAACCACACAATTAACAACGGGCGGTGTGTTAGTGTTTGTCCATGGAATAAGTTGTGCTTTATAAATCAGGCGAGAACCTTGTTTTCATGAGGATGTTTCCCAGGATTAGGCAGCTCGTTCAATGACCACAGGACTTGATTGAGGCAGCACAAACAGATCTGTGACTAGGTTATGGTTGTACAGGCATACTGTACCTCACCAGTTGTTATGTTTTGTTTTTACAGGCATGTTAAACCAGTTATGTTTTGTTGTTTTACAGGCATGTTAAACAGTTATGTTTTGTTGTTTTTACAGGCATGTTAAACCAGTTATGTTTTGTTGTTTTTACAGGCATATTAAACCAGTTATTTTTGTTGTTTTTACAGGCATATTAAACCATTATGTTTTGTTGTTTTTACAGGCATATTAAACAGTTATGTTTTGTTGTTTTACAGGCATATTAAACAGTTTGTTTTGTTGTTTTTACAGGCATATTAAACCAGTTATGTTTTGTTGTTTTTCTCCTCAGTACTCCATCTGTAATGAGCCTCTGATTGAGCTGTCCAATCCCGGGGCCAGCGGCTCTCTGTTCTACCTGACCAGCGTGACGAGTTTATCATCAAAACCGTCCAGCACAAAGAGCAGAGTTTCTCAGAAACTACTCCAGGTTATCTACATGGTGAGTAACTTACCCAATCTGGTCTGCGTTCCCTATGTAGTGACTACTTTTGACCAGGGCCCATAGGGCTCTGTTTAAAAGTAGTGCACTATATAGGATTTAGGGTTCAATTTAGGTTGCAAACCTAGTCTTAGGCCTTTTAAACAGTGGATATATACTGAGGTTTAAGGTTTGGGATTAATGGTTAACTGAGTATTCAGAGCTATATGAACTCTAACCAATCCAGAACCTTAATAATCTACTAACTGCAATCCACCTCTCTCCCACATCCACACACAGAACCTGAACCAGAACCCACGCACGCTGTTGCCTAAGTTCTACGGCCTGTACTGCATCCAGTCTGGAGGCGTCAACATCCGGCTGGTGGTGAGGAACAACGTGCTGCCGCGCTCCGTCAAGATGAACTACAAGTACGACCTGAAGGGCTCCACCTACAAGAGACGTGCCTCCAGGAAGGAGAGGGAGAAGGCATGTCCCGTCTACAAGGACTTGGACTTCCAGGACATGCATGAAGGGCTCTACTTTGACGCTGACACCTACAATGCCCTGATGAAGACCCTACAGAGAGACTGCCTGGTAGGTGTGGACTGGGACAGGTGTGTGTGTGTCTGTCTGTCTGTCTGTCTGTCGGCTCGAACTCTGACCGTGTGGTAGGGCCTGACGAAGCTGTGCTACAACACTGTCTTGAGTACCAAGAAAAGCAGATTATACAGCTGGTTTGAATGTTATGTCATTTCAACTTGCTGAGTCATCCCAGTATTGCAACGCATCTCAGCAAACACATGGCAGAAGCAATTTAACAAAACAAAGCAGATTCCTCACATTCTTTCAGTATTGTATGCAGATTATGGAGAGTCGTTCTGGCTTTTCCAGTCATGCTAGAATTAGAAACTAGAAGTACTATCAGATGAGACGGCTCAGTTTACAGCACTATCTGTACGCTCATCTCTACGGTCTGCTGTTTTCATTCCCAAACTCTGGACTTAAATTGCCAAACTCCTCGTGATGTCATCCCTTGGACATTGGGTCAGATGCCAGAAGTAGGAAAGGGCACAGATTGTATTTGTAGTTGGACTCCCTCTGTCTCTGTGAAATCAGCAACCTCTCTCATTCAAACAGGATACTCTGCACTCAGTACACACGCTCAAATAGTATACACTGCATACACGTACACACACCCATGTATACTAATGCAAGTATGCACGAACGCATGCACGTGCGCCACACCCACACACACTCGCTCTCCACTCTTCCACTTCATACTCTGCCACATTGTATACAAACCTAGAACAGTGTGTGTGATTGTAGGGTTGGACAGAGTGTTTTGAGAAAGGGAACTGTGTGTTTCTGCAGCGTTTGGCACTGGGACTGTGTGTTTCCACTGTGGGTTCATTGGGAGCTCTGAGCTCTGTTCAGTTCCATGACAGCTCTCCAAACACTGAATGTGATTAAGAAATGTTCCCAGCAGCGTGAGAGCGAGAAAGTAAGAGAGCGCACCAGCCTAAAGATAGGAGTCCAATCTGAGGCTGCATTCCTGTCTATTTCAGAGCAGTAGCCACCAGATTAGCCTGTCTAATCTAGTGAAGTAGTGGGATCCGAGCTATTGTTCAACAGAGAGAGAACACCACAACTCTGCTCTGAGCAAGGAGCTACTTTCCCACACCTAAAATGTACATAGAACAAACAGGACCACAACAAGTCAAGCTGGAGATCTATAGGCCTACAGCATTACTATGCTGTACACTGAGTGTACAGAACATTAAGAACACCTGCTCTTTCCATGACACAGACTGACCAGGTGAATCCAGGTGAAAGCTATGATCCCTTATTGATGTCACCTGTTAAATCCACTTCAATACATGTAGATGGAGGAGAGGAGACAGGTTAAAGAAGTATCTTTAAGCCTTGAGACAATTGAGACATGGATTGTGTATGTGTGCCATTCAGAGGCTGAAATGGGCGATTCATAAAATGTAAGTGTCTTTTGAACGGGGTATGGTAGTAGGTGCCAGGCGCACCGGTTTGTGTCAAGAACTGCAACGCTGCTGGGTTTTTCATGCTCAACTGTGTCCCATGTGTATGAAGAATGGTCCACCACCTAAAGGACATCCAGCCAACGTGACACAACTGTGGGAAACATTGGAGTCATGGGCCAGCATCTCTGTGGAATGCTTCCGACACCTTGTAGAGTCCATGCCTCGATGAATTGAGGCTGTTCTGAGGGCAAAAGGGGGGGGGGGATGGGGACGGGGACTCAATATTAGGAAGGTATTTGTAGTTATTCCTAATGTTTGGTATACTCAGTGTATATCTGTCTTATCTCCCTCTGTTGTCATTGTGCTCTGCTCAGACCTACACTACCCGTTTGTGAATAGATAATTGGTTGATTGATTGAAAACACGTAATCAATCATAATGTGGACTGTCATAGATCATATGGATGGTGATCACATAACGACTGACAATGGTGAATAGTCTTATTCAGCTATTATTATACAGTATAGTTCTTACATAACCCTATGTACTGTACATAACCCTGGCCTTCTTGGCTAGCTCTGAAGGGATGAAGGGAAATATCTCATGTGGGAGAAGAATGAAGTTGCCCCTAGGCACTGATCTAAGGTCAGTTTAGTATTTTCAACAGTTAAGTTACAGTTAGTATATGTGGAGGGTTAGCTTATCCTAGATCTGTGCCCCTAAGGACAACTTTAAACCAGAGGCTGTTAGGCCTGTGTTGTAACTGTGTGGGTGTTGTCCCTGACAGAGAGAGCATGGTAGTGTCTGTCTGTCTCTGTCTCTGTCTGATGGCACAGGGTGCTTCACTCTGTCTCCAACCAGGATGTAGACATCAGGAAGTAGACCAGGAACAGGAAGGAAGACACACTTCCTGTTTAAGGTATCCAACCTTTGAAAACTTGGAAATGTTATAGCCTACGATGTGATTGTTAAGGACATTTGTTTTACTCCCCCATAACAACGTCATGGCTTCTGTGAACCAGGTTTAACCACTTTCATTGTATCGGAGACTGAGCTGTTTTTCAACAGCAAACGACAAGTGGTGACTTAATGAATGGAGTTAGTCTGCATGAGTAGCACGGTGTTGTGGGTATATATAGGCCTGTTTGGTAACAGGCAGTCCTGTGTGTTTCTGATGACTCTCCTTTGGGACACCGCCTGGAGTCACGCCTCGATGACTTTGGCTGCTATAGCTGGCTGATTCATCTCCTCTGCTCTCCTTGTGTTTGTTAACTAAACTCACACACTCCTCAATGTTGACTTTCTATTAGCTCAGAATGGTGGAGAAAGGATAACAGTGGTTTACAGATAAGGCTGTGACGGTCATGGAATTTTGGGTGACGGTAATGGGCCAGCCAAATGACCGTGGTCATCGTAATAACCGTTTCATGATGGTCTTCATCCGTAACCYTTGGTTACACAGTTATTCAGTAATTGTGCCAGCCCTATTCACAGACACTCAAAGATGGCCTCTTGTTTGAAGTCTTTTAGAGGACCTCTGTCTCTCTGTCCCTCCCCATCTCTCTTCTCTCACTTCCTTTGTACTTCAAAGTATAAAGGGAACAGTGTTTCATGCAGGTCATTAATGTGCCAGGCCCAGGTTTCATAATGACTGTTTGTTTGTGTATGTCTGGGGCGGGGGGCTGTGTCTGGGGGTAGGGAGAGTTGTTAAGAGACAAAAATACATTCTGTAACTGTAACCCAGGACAGAAGTTCAAACTTCTTGAAATGTTTAACGCCAGTGAGCTGTGTGTACGTCTGAGCAGTGGTTGTACTGTAAGTGACTGGACTGTAGCTAGTTTGTTATTGTCACGGCTTCCTGCCTTCCCCTTCTGAGCGGTAAGCAAAGCGCCCCCTAAGCAGAATCTCTGTCCGTTTCCATGAGTAAGCAGTAAAGACCTAGCCCCAGAGCCTGCTGCAGCACCGAAAAACAGGAGGGGGATCGAGAGGGACGTGACAGACATGGGTGAGGGGGGGAAGGAGATTCAGCCAAGGTATGGAGGGGAGGTAAGGGGTGAGATGAGAGAGGGAGACCAGGAAGTGTCTGCTGCTGAATGTGGGTCACTGAGGGAAATGTAGAGTAGTATGTTTTTCCTTCCTCTCCTCTCTCCATCTCACAACAAACTAAGAACATTAATAAAACATGCCCAGGTCTATGACTGGAGAGGGAGGGAGAAGGGAGCGGGGGGAGGGAGGGATGCATACAGACAGACACTGCTTGGGAGCCATTGTTTAGACTCTATCTTGTAACAGAGAGCAATGTAATTGTCATGTTGAGAGGATGACGATGTAAAATGGAATGACAGTTTAGCGAAGGGTACAATGTTTTGTAAGGGGTTGCCAATCATGAGTGCTGAGGTCTGTTTGTGACTAGGGAAGAGGGACGTGGAGTGGCATTTAACTTGATATCTGAAAAGGTTTTTGTCTGGGAATGCCCCTATTAATTTGAGACGGAAACAAACACGTATGCTCACATGCACGCACACACAAACAGCGCCACACACACACACACACACACAAAGAGGCCGGATTAATGCAGTTTCAGCCCCGGTAATAAGGAAATATAAACTGTATATAATAAACTGTATAATAACTGCATAATGTGACTGGTCAATTGTGTGAGTCAGGGGCTAGGCCCAAGAGGCAATGTTCAAAATACAACAGAGAGCATAATTTAGTGACAGAAGATCAATAGTTTATAAAAAATAAATGTGGATTAAGTTTTATCACAATAACATTTGGGTATCTGCCAAAATAAAGGAAACACCAACATAAATGGGTCTTAGTGATTTCTTAATCCTGCCCTGCACAAACACACAGAATGGTTGGGATTTGTTTTCTTCTCATTATTGTTATAGAACTCGTGGCGGGTCATGTTGTCCCCCTCTCCTCCTGCCATGTCATGTTGTCCCCCTCTCCTCCTGCCATGTCATGTTGTCCCCCTCTCCTCCTGCCATGTCATGTGATTCTGTCATTCCATTGGAAGATGACGGGGACAACAATGCCCTCTCTCACAAAGCCAATCAAACCACGGCAGATCTCAAATGACACCCTATTCCCCATGCAGTGCTACAGCTGGATCTAGCCACTACGCACGCCTAACATAAAAACATATGGAATGTCATTCAAATGGAATGGAGACATTCCATCAAATGTCAATGTAAAAGCTGAGAATTGTAATTATTTTATGGACACTCCTGACCTCTAACGACCAACCAAAATCTAAAACTGACCTTACCTTAACCAAACCCTAAACCTAACCATAACCTGATTTTAACCAATTCTGAAATTAAATATCGGTTTGCAGGTCAGGAGTGTCCTTCTAGCCTTTTCCGGGCAGGTTGGTGTGTGGCTCTATTCAAAATGGTTGCCTTTGAATAGGACGGGGGAGTCAAGAGGAAGGGATGCAAATCAGAGACATGGAAAAGACAAAGCTCGAACAAGAGCGCAAGTGTTTATTCTGAATGTTTGTATGTATGTGTGGCTGTATGTGTGGGTGTATGTGTGGGTGGTGTGCGCGCGTAGCTGTATGCTTGTTCATGATTTGCATTAGTCTTAAAAGGACACTACAGAACTAATTAACCATGATTAAACCACCAACAATAAAGCACGAATAAAGACACATTTACCATGGGGATATCCTGGAAATAGCTGTTCTATAATCTTATTGTGGGTGTGCTCAGTCATGGTGCAATGGATTCTAGTTATAGATACATCAGTGGTATGATAACATATCTAAAGGCCATCTTTGCTCACCTATATCCAGCCTACTGTCCGCTCTTAGTGAGGGTGTGTTTGTGTTAGTCTTTATCATCAAAGATCCTCATTCTGGACATATTAGTTCACATTTCTTAGATTATGTCTCAAAAGGCAAATGAACGGGTTCTGTTGTGGTCCTTTTACTCAGCCTGTTTTCTACTAGCCAGTTCCATATAACGGATGATGATGGCTGAGTCCGTTTTGGCAAGTTTGGAAGTTCCCGATGTTGGGAATACTGTTTACGAAATCCAACTGAGAGCAGATTCTAGGAATTACCATGACAATCATGATGACCATTCCTTGTTTCTCGTTGTCATCTCTCTGACAGACAGACAGTGCTATTCTTGGATGTTTCGGGGATTGGTACAATAATGCTTAGAATGAGACGATTCCCGTGGTCCAATGATGGAAAATCATGCTAATTTGATAATCTTATTATGGCAGAAGGAACTATAAAAAGGATGACTTTCCACATATCATATCACTATTGCCTATTTATCTTTGGTCACACAGAAATATGGGTCACACTTCAATAACCGATGATAAAAAAAACACAATTTTTGTTTAAAATGCACACATTTGTGTGTGATACTGGTCAGATTCCGGACTTTCCGGACCAAGGCCAACACCGCCAAGGCCAACTGTTTTTCCACTCTTTGCTGGACTACGGGTTGTTTTGATGTTGTTTCAGATCATGGTAATTAACTGTGTGGTTTCATGTTGTGTGCTGCAGGTGTTGGAGAGCTTTAAGATCATGGACTACAGTCTGCTTCTGGCCGTGCATGTCCTGGACCAGAGCCCGAAGGAGGGCGGCGAGCCGGGCCAGGCAGTGGGGGATGGCAAGCGGCCCGTGGCCCAGAGGGTCCTCTACTCCACAGCCATGGAGTCTATCCAGGGGGATGGCAAGGCTGCCGAGGCCCACACCACAGACGACACGTGAGTCAGCTCACCTCAGTCATACTGCCCATACACATTCAAAGACAACCACACGTACAGTACACAATCATATACACCTTAATAGTTTGATGACATTTACACGTACACATACTCACATTCACATACACTGAAAAATACATGGCAAAACTCTTACAAACACTTACAATGATCAAAACCTTTAATGTGTCTCCTGACCTGACTACATTCTGTGACTGGACCTGTATTTACTGGGCTGTATTTACTGGGCTGTATTTCAGGATGGGTGGAATTCCTGCCAAGTCACACAAAGAAGAGAAGCTGCTTATTTTCCTGGGCATCATCGACATCCTGCAGTCCTACAGGTTTAACATGACTTCATAACATGCTATATTATATAGCATAATAACATACTATAATGTTCTGTAACATGGAGGGTTCGTTGCTACGCCCACAGACTAGTTAGCATTACATATTCTGATTGATTGGATATCAAGCAGCCACTCTCCTGGGTCCTTAAAGCATCCTTTTCTATCCAACTCTGTTAATAAGGGTTCTGTAGCTATCAGTCTTTCCTATTCACTCTGGTGAAGCATTGATTTTCTGTCCCAAAGCATCCTTTTCTATCCAACTCTGTTAATAAGGGTTCTGTAGCTATCAGTCTTTCCTATTCACTCTGGTGAAGCATTGATTTTCTGTCCCAATGCATCCTTTTCTATCCAACTCTGTTAATAAGGGTTCTGTAGCTATCAGTCTTTCCTATTCACTCTGGTGAAGCATTGATTTTCTGTCCCAATGCATAAGGGTTCTGTAGCTATCAGTCTTTCCTATTCACTCTGGTGAAGCATTGATTTTCTGTCCCAAAGCATCCTTTTCACCAGAGTGAATAGGAAAGTATATGTATACCTTACCTTAGGGGGTAAGGGAGAGAGAAGAGGTAGTGAGAGGGAGAGAAAGAGAGAAGCTCCTCAGTGTGACAAGCCTCGAGGGCCAGAGAGACAGAAGTGTCCCTAAAGCTTGTTCGCTTGTCCATATCTCAGCATCTCTAAGCTGACCTCAGGACCTGTCTGTCAGTGTCTTGGCTGGGGAGTTACATAATGATATCATTCCCCATATATCTTTTCATATTAATCCTCTTCCCTTGCCAACTGTTTGCTTGCCTCAGTCCATCAATTGCAGTGTCAAATGTAACTAGAATGGGAGCATATTATGTAACATGAAATGTAATATTGCTGTGGTTCCTGTTCTGTCTTTGGTGTCAACGGGAAGCATCTCAGGTTTTGGGTGATGGGGCTTGGTGAGGGGTTGGGTTTGTTGCATAACAAGCTCTGTTTGTGACAAGACTTCTTGTTTCCCCCTCAGATTCATTAAGAAGTTGGAACACTCATGGAAGGCCCTGGTCTACGATGGTGTAAGTTGATATGCTGCCTAATACGTGTGTCCTTCTGAACACACACCGTTCATAGGTTCCATTCTTATTGATCTCAAATAGCCCTCTCTGATAAAAGCCTGTATTGTCTTCTGTTCTGTCCTCAGGACTCTGTCTCGGTGCACCGGCCTGGTTTCTATGCCAACCGATTCCTCAAGTTCATGAGCACTTCGGTGTTCCGGAAGACTCAGAGTAAGTCTGCTGGCTTCTGTTCCTCAGWCCCCTATGACAGGGATACATTAATGTTAGGACTTAAGCTGTCACACATGCCAGGCACTGGGATCGGAAAACAAGTGTAATGGTAAAAGGGGTATGAGGGCTAAGACTGAGACTACAATAACACTATGTCGGTGTGTCACGTACAGTTTAGTCAACTTTAAACCATTGGAAATGTTTGTACAGATTGATTTGTTAGTGACCTGCTGTGTTGAAGGCAACAACACAGCTGTGTTGATGTAAGGTATACATTTCTCCTGTGAGAGGACGTGATTGTGTTTTACCAGTTTGTTGTGTGGAGGATCCAGTGACACATACACTGTTGTCAGTCAATTAAATAGGTCAGGTTTCAAACCCTCCCTCAGCTCCTCTCAGCTGTGCTTTCAGCTTACGCTGACATACTGATATAGATTCTTGACGAAAGCGACTTACGGTAATGCGTCCATGCATACATTTATGTAGTTGCATATTTTACTAATTCTGTTCTGCCTTTAGCTCTTTCCCCAGAAATATCTTGTTATCAGAGAGGTGTTTAGTTTCTATGGTTGTCCTCTGTTTGGGTGGTGGCCATGCCAGTCCCCCAGTGGGGGTAATTTAGGAACCCACCCCAGTGGCTGAAGCCCCTCTCACTTCAGGGTTTTGACTTGTGGAATGTTTCATGTTAAGATTAAATAAAGCAGTGTGCAATGCTGATTTAAGGAAGATGGCTTCTGCGATGGTTTGGGATTTAGATGCTGGTATTATTATGGCAATGCTTCTGCACAGTTAGATACAATGGAGAGGGATTTCATGCTCCTTTTGGGAGTCAGAATAGTAACGTCTGGGGACAGTTGCATAATGATCATTATGCGTTAACAGTTTGATCATTTTACTGCTACTTTGGGACAGACACTTCAAGCTTGATTATGCACGACAATGGTTGCAATCAGGGTAATCTGTTCCCTCCATCTCTCCCTCTTTCTCTCTTGCTCTACCCTATCTCTTTTGCTCTACCCCTTCACTCTCATTCCTACCCCCTCACTCTCTCCCCAACCCCCTCTTTCCTCTTGCTCCCTCTCTCTCCTTATCTTCCTCTCTCCCTTCCCTCCGCTCTCCTTTTCTCTTCCCCCACCACTCGTTTCTGTCTCCCTCTCTCTTTTACCTCTCTCCCCATCCCACTCCCCTCTCCCTCTCTTTCTCTGTCTCTCTGCAGCCATTCGCTTCTCCCCTTCTAAGAGGACTCGTACATCCATCCCTGCTCTGAAGTCGTCCTCTCAGGAGATCCTGTCTTCTCAGAAGGAAGAGAAGGAGGAGGAGAGGAGGCAGAGGCTGGGAGGAGCACGCAGTCTGGCCAGTCTAGACGGACAAGGTAGACCAGCACACTATTATCAATCATCCACACATTCATGTGTTGTAAAAAAATWATAAAAAAAAATGCACCAGAGAGAAATCACTTACACTTCCCAGATCTGTCATGTAGACCATACCTCTCGTTATGTCTGGATCGATGGCCCTTCGAAAACCACTTGGTCCCCATAAACTAGTCCTTCAGTAGTGCCATAGTGTCTCCACCTCCAGCCCCCACTGAAATGTTGCCTCACCGAAAAGAAAACACAGTCTATATCCTGTTATTAACAACTTTAGGCCCAGGTTGCTGTTATACAAATACAGTTAATAATACATTGACTGACTGAAGGCATTATCAGTGAGGTCATGGCTTTGTGTGTATCTCTGTGAGGTCATGGCTTTGTGTGTATCTCTCAGTAAGGTCATGGCTTTGTGTGTATCTCTCAGTGAAGCCATGGCTTTGTGTATCTCTCAGTGAGCTCATGGCTTTGTGTGTATCTGTCAGTGAGCTCATGGCTTTGTGTGTATCTCTCAGTGAGCTCATGGCTTTGTGTGTTTCTCCCAGTGTTTGGCTCCTACCTGCGTCCTGACCTAGTCCCTGACACCCCGTCTTCCTACGAGGGCTCCTCCATGGGAACCATCTCCTCCTCCTCCATCAACCTGGAGACCCAGTCTGAAGACAGGTACCTCTCTCTCTCCCTTCCTTCCTTCCTTCCTTCCTTCCTTCCTTCCTTCCTTCCTTCCTTCCTTCCTTCCTTCCTTCCTTCCACCGGGAGACTCTATCCCCTCCATCCTCTACCTGGAGACTCTATCCCCTCCATCCCTCTACCTGGAGACTCTATCCCCTCCATCCCTCTACCTGGAGACTCTATCCCTCCATCCCTCTACCTGAGACTCTACCCTCCCATCCTCTACCTGGAGACTCTATCCCCTCCATCCCTCACCTGGAGACTCTATCCCTCCATCCTCTACCGGAGACTCTATCCCTCCATCCCTCTACCTGGAGACTCTATCCCTCCATCCTTCTACCTGGAGACACTGTTCCCTCTATCCCTCTACCTGGAGACTCTCTGTTCCCTCCATCCCTCTACCTGGAGACTCTATCCCTCCATCCCTCACCTGGAGACTATCCCCTCCATCCCTCTACCTGGAGACTCTATCCCCTCCATCCCTCTACCTGGAGACTCTATCCCCTCCATCCTTCTACCTGGAGACACTGTTCCCTCTATCCCTCTACCTGGAGACTCTCTGTTCCTCCATCCCTCTACCTGGAGACTCTATCCCCTCCATCCCTCTACCTGGAGTCTCTCTATCCCCTCCATCCCTTACCTGGAGACTCTCTGTTCCCTCTATCCCCTCCATCCCTCTACCTGGAGACTCTCTGTTCCCTCTATCTCCTCCATCCCTCTACCTGGAGACTCTGTTCCCTCCATCCCTCTACCTGGAGACTCTGTTCCCTCCATCCTCTACCTGGAGACTCTCTATCTCCTCCATCCTCTACCTGGAGACTCTCTATCTCCTCCATCCTCTACCTGGAGACTCTATCTTCTCCATCCTTCTACCTGGAGACTCTATCTCCTCCATCCCTCTACCTGGAGACTCTCTATCTCCTCCATCCCTCTACCTGGAGACTCTATCTTCTCCATCCTTCTACCTGGAGACTCTATCTCCTCCATCCCTCTACCTGGAGACTCTCTATCTCCTCCATCCTCTACCTGGAGACTCCTATCTCCTCCATCCCTCTATCTCAGGACCCCTTCCACTTCTACCTGTCCTCTCAAAGTCCCAATTCTAATCAGTTATATTTACACACTTGTGTAAATATTGGCAACAATGATTTTGACCTGGGACACCAGGTGAGTAAGCGATTTGAGCTAATCAGTGACTAAACCAACTAACACTGCAGATCAGATCACCAGCAGGTCCCCTGAGTTGACCAGCCCTGCCTGCCATAGGGATTCCCCTGAGGGGAGAGTGTGACAGAAAGAGTGCGAGGGTAGAGAGTACAATGTAAATAATAACCGGTGAAATCACTGAGCTACCTGGGAGGCCAGATGGAAAACATAGGACTCACCTGTTGTGATGACAAGACACATGGAACAGGTGACTCAGAGTCCTCAGGCTTTGTGACAGTATGTTATACACTAGAGAGAGATTCCCTGGAAGAGCCAGGAAAGCCCTCACTGGACATTTATTCACAGTGCTCAACTAACATCCAGTTCAGATGCAGTGTGCAGGCCATAAACCATGGACTTTAAATTCTAACCTCCCTCTAGAAAGAACTGTTTATTTTCCTCTCATCTCTCCCCCCAGCTCTCTGTCTGTCTGTCTCTGTTCAGTAGTATCAGGTTCTAACCCTAACTGGAAGTCTCCATTGTGATGCCTGCCTGGTCTTGTTCCCTTCTCAGACACCTGTCTGTTGCCCTAAATTTGTCTATCAATGTGTTTCATGAATATTTGACTCAAGGCTTTCAGAAGGTCTGATTAAGAGGCATTGTTAGTAGAGAGAGTGTAATTTTCTGACAGGGTGACTTTTTCTATGTATGTACATAATCCCTTTTCTGAGGTGTGTGTGTGCCTGCATGTCACCTTTAAGAGGGGTAGGCAATAACATGCCATAAAATGGTAAACACATTCCTGAATTTAAGCAAAGTCAGGAGTCAGCTGACATGCATCAAGGAAATGGCCTGTTTCAGATGTACACCTGCCCCCTGCTGTTCACGTGATGCTGTGTTTTAAAGGACGTTTATTTTCCCTGATTATTTGGGACTCTTTTTCGAGGTCCATAACCCAGTAAAGGAGTTCCACATAAAACATAATGTCCCAGAATTCCTTTCCTTAAATTAACTTATCCTGTTTGTAAGTTCTTAGACATTAACTTCCCCTAGAGAGACCTATAGTCTACAGCCAGACATCAGACACACAGACAGACTGGTTTTCCTCTGTTTCCCTGAAGGGGGTTTCACCTGGCTGTCATTTTCATGTTGGATTCTTTGATTTGCCATGCAGTTAATCGTGCACTATGGTCAAAAGAAGGGAGCTATGTAGGGAATAGGGTGCCATTTGAGACTCTTATTTTCTATATCTACTTATGTGTGTTTCTTGTTCTCCTGTTTCCCCTCAGAGATGAAATGGCCAGCTCAACATTCACCCTGGAGGACAGCGCCATCTGTCTGACGTCAGAGCAGAGCACCATGGACGTAGAGGTGGACATGGACCGGGATGATGGCTCAGTGCTCGATGTCTACTTAGTGAGTACTCACTCACTGGATGTGTCCCAAATTACACCCTATTCCCTACATAGTGCACTACTTTTGACCAGGGCCCATAGGGCTCTGCTCAACACCCTATTCCCGATAAGAAGATACATTTTTTAAAGTTGTCTGCTCAAGGGTTTTTACATTATAAAAAAAAAAAAAACTTTATTTATCTAGGCAAGTCAGTTAAGAACAAATTCTTATTTTCAATGAAGGCCTAGGAACAGTGGGTTAACGTATTGTTCAGGGGCAGATCAACAGATTTTTACCTTGTCAGCTCGGGGATTCGATCTTGCAACCTTTAGGTTACTAGTCCAACGCTCTAACCACTGGACTACTTGCCGCCCCAACATGACATGTTCTACTCTGATTTAGCCACTGTCTCCTGTATTCCTGACCCTGAGTGGGCTCTAGAAAATGTATCCTCCATATTTATTCATCTGGCAGATAAACACACAACTTTTAATCAAAGATAATGTAGATGAAACCCTTGGTTTTCAAATCAAATTTGTCACATGCGCCGAATACAACAGTGAAATGCTTACTTACAAGCCCTTAACCAACAAGGCAGTTTTAAGAAAAATAAGTGTTAAGTAAAAAATAGATCAAATAATTACGTAAACAGCAGCAGTAACAATAGTGAGGCTATAACAATAGTGAGGCTATTTACAGGGGGTACCGGTACAGAGTCAATGTGCCTCCACCGGTTAGTTGAGGTAATATGTAAATGTGGGTAGAGTTAAAGTGACTATGCATAAATAATAAACAGAGTGTAGCAGCAGTGTAAAAGGGGGAAGGCAATGCAAATAGTCTGAGTAGCCCTTTGATTAGCAGTTCAGGAGCCTTATGGCTTGGGGGTAGAAGCTGTTATGAAGCCTTTTGGACCTAGACATGGCACTCCGGTATAGAGGTCGACCGATTATGATTTTTCAACGCCGATACCGATACTGATAATTGGAGGACCAAAAAAGCCGATACCGATTTAAATGGCCGATTTTAAWTWTMWTTTTTTTTWATGTATTTATTTTATTAAAATAATAATAATGACAATTACAACAATACTGAATGAACACTTATTTTAACTTAATATAATACATCAATAAAATCAATTTAGCCTCAAATAAATAATGAAGTATGTTCAATTTGGTTTAAATAATGCAAAAACAAAAGTGTTGAGGAAGAAAGTAAAAGTGCAATATGTGCCATGTAAAAAAGCTAACGTTTAAGTTCCTTGCTCAGAACATGAGAACATATGAAAGCTGGTGGTTCCTTTTAACATGAGTCTTCAATATTCCCAGGTAAGAAGTTTTAGGTTGTAGTTATTATAGGAATTATAGGACTATTTCTCTCTATACGATTTGTATTTCATATACCTTTGACTATTGGATGTTCTTATAGGCACTTTAGTATTGCCAGTGTAACAGTATAGCTTTCGTCCCTCTCCTCGCCCCTACCTGGGCTCGAACAAGGAACACATCGACAACAGCCACCCTCGAAGCATCGTTACCCATCGCTCCACAAAAGCCGCGGCCCTTGCAGAGCAAGGGGAACAACTACTCCAAATCTCAGAGCAAGTGACGTCACCGATTGAAACGCTATTAGCACACACGCCGCTAACTAGCTAGCCATTTCACATCGGTTACACCAGCCTAATCTCGGGAGTTGATAGGCTTGAAGTCATAAACAGCTCAATGCTTGAAGCATTGCGAAGAGCTGCTGTCAAACGCACGAAAGTGCTGTTTGAATGAATGCTTACGAGCCTGCTGCTGCCTACCATCGCTCAGTCAGACTGCTCTATCAAATATCAAATCATAGACTTAATTATAACATAATAACACACAGAAATACGAGCCTTTGGTCATTAATATGGTCGAATCCGGAAACTATCATTTAGAAAACAAAAGGTTTATTCTTTCAGTGAAATACGGAACCGTTCCGTATTTTATCTAACGGGTGGCATCCCGTTAGTCTAAATATTGCTGTTACATTGTACAACCTTCAATGTTATGTCATAATTATGTACAATTCTGGCAAATTAATTACGGTCTTTGTTAGGAATAAATGGACTTCACACAGTTCGCAACGAGCCAGGCGGCCCAAACTGCTGCATATGCCCTGACTGCTTGCACGGAACGCAAGAGAAGTGACACAATTTCCCTAATTATAAGAAATTCATGTTAGCAGGCAATATTAACTAAATATGCAGGTTTAAAAATATATACTTGTGTATTGATTTTATAGAAAGGCATGGATGTTTATGGTTAGGTTTGGTGCAACGACAGTGCTAAATCAAGTAGGCTGTGATTCGATGAGAAATTAACAGGCACCGCATCGATTATATGCAACGCAGGACACGCTAGATAAACTAGTAATATCATCAACAATGTGTAGTTAACTAGTGATTATGTTAAGATTGATWGTTTTTTATAAGATAAGTTTAATGCTAGCTAGCAACTTACCTTGGCTTCTTGCTGCCCTCGCGTAACAGGTAGTCAGCCTGCCATGCAGGCTCCTCGTGGAGTGCAATGTAAGGCAGGTGGTTAGAGCGTTGGACTAGTAACCGGAAGGTTGCAAAAACAAATCCCCGAGCTGACAAGGTAAAAATCTGTCGTTCTGCCCCTGAACAAGACAGTTAACCAACCGTTCCTAGGCCGTCATTGAAAATAAGAATGTGTTCTTAACTGACTTGCCTAGTTAAATAAAGGTGTAAAAAAATATATATATAAAAAAATCGGCCAAATCGGTGTCCAAAAATACCGATTTCCGATTGTTATGAAAACTTGAAATCGGCCCTAATTAACCGACCATTCCGATTAATCGGTCGACCTCTACTCCGGTACCGCTTGCCGTGCGGTAGCAGAGAGAACAGTCTATGACTAGGATGGCTAGAGTCTTTGACAGTTTTTAGGGCCTTCCTCTGACACCGCCTGGTATAGTGGCCCTGGATGGTAGGAAGCTTGGCCCCAGTGATGTACTGGGCCATACGCACTACCCTCTGTAGTGCCTTGTGGTCGGAGGCCGAGCAGTTTCCATACCAGGCAGTGATGCAACCAGTCAGGATGCTCTCGATGGTGCAGCTGTAGAACCTTTTGAGGATCTGAGGACCAATGCCAAATCTTTTCAGTCTCCTGAGGGGGAATAGGCTTTGTCGTTCCCTCATCACGACTGTCTTAATGTGTTTGGACCATGATAGTTTGTTGGTGATGTGGACACCAAGGAACTTGAAGCTCTCAACTTGCTCCACTACAGCCCTGTCGATGAGAATGGGGGCGTGCTCGGTCCTCCTTTTCCTGTAGTCCACAATCATGTCCTTTGTCTTGATCACGTTGAGGTAGAGGTTGTTGTCCTGGCACCACTCAGCCAGGTCTCTGACCTCCTCCCTATAGGCTGTTTCATCGTTTTCGTGATCAGGCCTACCACTGTTGTGTCATTGGCAAACTTGATGATGGTGTTGGAGTCGTGCCTGGCCATGCAGTCATGAGTGAACAGGGAGTACAGGAGGGGAATGAGCACGCACCCCTGAGGGGCCCCCTTGTTGAGGATCAGCGTGGCGGATATGTTGTTACCTAGCCTTACCACCTGGGGGCGGCCCAGAATCCAGTTGCAGAGGGAGTTGTTTAGTCCCAAGGTCCTTAGCTTACTGATGAGCTTTGAGGGCACTATGGTGTTGAATGCTGAGCTGTAGTCAATGAATGGCATTCTCAAATAGGTGTTCCTTTTGTCCAGGTGGGAAAGGGCAGTGTTGAGTGCAATCGAAATTGCATCATCTGTGGATCTGTTGGGGTGGTATGCAAATTGGAGTGGGTGTAGTGTTTCTGGGATAATYGTGTTGATGTGAGCAATGACCAGCCTTTCAAAGCAACTTCATGGCTACAGACGTGAGTGCTACGGATCAGTAGTCATTTAGGCAAGTTACCTTAGTGTTCTTGGAGTTTCTCCTGAGTTATCTGAGCTAATTCAGATGATAAATCAGGCTTGGGCCAAATCAAGGAAAACTGACTCTGTAGTGGACGGGCAATCTTTCAGACAATTGAGAAACCGTTGTACTATCTCGATTATAAAAAAGCTAAATCAAACCATTTTTTAAGCTCTATCTCTGACTCAGGTGGTGATCCTTCTACATTTTGGGAAACAGTAAATGCCCTGAAGTGTTCAAATTCCTGTTCTTCCCTGCCTAAGCAAGTTTTGTCTGACTCTGGCATCATAACTGAGAAGAATGGGATAAGTGATACTTTTAGTCATGTTTTTATCTCGGTAGGCTTTTTATTTGAGAGAAACGGTGGTGTAGTTGACCCTGGTCAGTCAATCGACTGCTCTTCCCACTGCCAGCCTCTAGCTGACTCGATGGTTAACCCGTCAACTTCTAGTGAATCTTTGTTTTCATTTCAACAATTTACTACCTGTGATGTGCAAGATGCCTGGATTGATGGGAAAAAAATCCACTGGGGCTGATATACTTGATCCATTTTTGCTGCAGCTCTCTGCCCCCCTGATTGCTGAATCATTAACCCATATTTTTAACCTGATGATTATATCTGGTACTCTCCCCAAGGTTTGGAAGGTGGCCCATGTACTCCTCCTTCACAAAGGTGGTGACCCTTGTGACCTAAATAATTATCACCCTATTTCTAAACTTTCTTGCCAACTAAAATATTACAATCCTTGATTCATTCTCAGCTATCTTTTTTTACCTTTGAAATGTGTTCTAAATGTACATCAGTCAGGTTTCAGACCAGGTCATAGCACCAGGTCACTAGTTATAAATGTTGTGGTTAACTGTATGTATAAAAGGCAACATTGTGCTGCCCTTTTCATTGACCTGTCAAAGGCTTTCGATACTATTGATCACTCACTACTAATTAAGAGGCTTTCCTCAATTGGCCTAGACCAGGCTGCATGTAACTGGTTTAAAAATGACTTGACAGATATAACTCAATGTATATCTACTGATTGTGTTGAATCAGGGTTCCTGGATATTACGAAAGGGGTTGATTCTGGGTCCTGTACTTTCTGTTTACATGAACAATATCAACTTGTCTGTAAGAAATTGGAACCTGCACTTGTACTGTATGCTGATGATACTGTTGTGTATGCTATTGCCTCCACGGTTGACCAGGCTCTATCTGAACTACAGTCTGCCTTCAGTGTATTACAGAAAAACTTTTTGGACCTGAAATTAGTACTGAATGCAGGTAAAACTGTATATGTTGTTCTCTAGAGCACATAAAAATAAGTCTGATTTAAGCATACAGAACATCAGAAAGTATTCAGACCCTTTGACTTTATCCATATTTTTTTTACGTTGCAGCCTTATTCTAAAATGGATTGAATTGTTTTTCAATCATAATTCAGGGCTCATCTGTAAAAGACACCTTGGTCTCTATATGACTCCATGATAAAATACAATCAAATAAATATCCCTATATAGTGCACTACTTTTGACCAGGGCCCTATTCAATATATAGTGCACTACTTTTGACCAGGGGCCCATAGGGCTCTGACTAGAACATCCCTCCTGTAGGAGCAGATCTGTCAAATGGATATAATAAGCTGTATTTATAGTATTTACTCACACTGCACTCTCTTCTGTTTCAGTGAAAGGGGAGGCTTACAGACTACTACGATTTTGTCAATCGTCTGACAATCGCTACACTCCATTGGACAGGGCCCCTTTGACTCCACCCCCAGCGCTGCTAAATCCACTCTGCCACTATTGCCAAACACAAAGTACTGGGATGCTCACACCTGATAGGCTGATGAACTAAAACAAGACACAAATGGAATTACATGTCAGACCTTACCAAGTGATGTTTGTTAGAGCATGTCAGTGAAGTCCCTCAAATATTTTCTTTCATGGCCTATAAAGAAAAAGCATATATAGAAATATACATTCATTTGAATGTTTTCATTTTCCTGCTGACCAGAAGTTATTACACTTTCTTTGTAGTAGCTGGTTGGATAATGAACATTTAGTGACATCTTGGCCATTGCAGAAGTGTAACAGTGACATGGAAAACACACAAGGCCAATATGGATGAGCCTGGACTCATATTATGCTGTAAAAAGAACAGATGGTATATACATTCTGAAGCCGCCAAGGCCAAACTAAAGACTCATTGGCTGGTATGTTGAAGGTACCTAACCAACCAACACATTGCTATTCATTCCAATCAGACAGGACTAAAGTAACAGTTTGAAGGCAGCAGGTTAAGGGCTGCTGTTGACCTGAGAGGAGACCCGGTCAATCTTCTTGGATCTTCAGCTTCATTGAAGAGGACGGCGTCAAAATGGCACTTTGGATGTTAGTTATGATTGTAATAACTATTTTTCCTTGATGAACGTTGGGTTTTGGATTAGTGGAATATGCACATTTTTATATTATGCACACCTATGTATGTCATAAGTACAAGTGCACAGACAAGGACTATGGTAGAATTTTCTGATGCACAGAAACTAATTTTATATGGAGGGGTGTCAACTGAAGATTTCTCAGGATATCCTTTGATACTGAAGAACGAGTGTGTCCTCTGTATTGTTAACTAACCAGTAGTTTGCCTCCATTTTAGACACAAGCTCTGACACAAATTCTATGATTATAATTTATTKAATATATAGTTTGCTGAAGATAAATATTTTAATCACTGAATGTAAAGACTATATATAGAAGAATCCTATCAATAAAATGCGTTCCACTTGTTTCTTTCCCGAAAGAAATCTTGAATATATCAGTTGCAGACGATGCTTTGTTTAAAAAAAATAACAAATTGAGGTGCTCTCCATTTCCCAGCACACTTCATCCTCACAACTGCTGCTCATTGCTGTAGAGTAATGACTAAGTAGAAATTTAAGTCTTCATTTCTGTAGTGTAACAATTTTAATTTACAGAACATTGCCCAATTGCATTTAGAGCAAATGATAACACTTCAGACAAACAGAAATATACAAAGCGTGTCAATTCCTCAGACAAAATTAAAGGCTTAATGCATTCTTCAGCTGATGTCACTCCTCTGACCGTCATGGCAATGTTGTTTCCCCATGGATTCTATGACCCCTCAAGCTGAGTGGAGGATTCTGACAGCCTTGTCGATGGCAAAATCACAACTTTAAATGAAAGTAAACAAATAAAAATGAGGTAAGAAATCATGTGAAATGCTGACCCCAGTGTAGCGTCTCTAGTCGTATGATACTGTAACAGACATCTTTCAGGGCTCATCCTGGTGTTTYAGGCATGACAGGTTAACGAGGGATGTGGAAAAAAATGGCCACCCCATCTGAAGGGGGGGGGGTCAACAGTGGATACCAACTATTGATACCTTAGTGTTTATGGGTCACATTCAACAAATGACTTCAATCTTATCCATCTATACCATACATTCAGTTTGTTATCGTAAAGATCACCTTCCTTTGAAAACAGACTAGTTATGTAGTTCTTCCAATTCGTTTGCCAACATCCTTTACATTACGTAAACTAATGTCTCCGTACAATACATCACATCCATAGTGTTCCTTTACAGCTACTGTATAATGATCTACAGATATAGAAATTGTGTACAAAGCTTTAGACTCCTTCCCCCCATTAGACTCCAGGGCAGGTCGTCACTAGGGGAGGACAAGACAAAGGCTAGCCAGACTCAACACACTGCTCTCCGTCTGTCTACTTGCATTCTTTTTGTAGTAAAATTAGCAGCATGAAAACGATCAGTGGTTAATGCAAACAAAGTATAGTCAAAAATGTAATAATTCGAAATGTACAAAACAATTTACAAAAAGCAAAAAGTTGGTTCAATTGATTCAAAATATTGCCATAGAAATTCTTGAATTTATATACAAATACATATCCAGTTTGACAATGTTTGGTTGTTTTTGTGTCTCAGGTGGCTAGCAACTACTGGTAGAATAAAGCCCTAAACCAGTTTCTACTCATTTGATACAGATATTTCATCATGGGTAATATAGTTTGGAGACATTCTGGTTGACGGATTAATATGGGTAATGTAGTCTGTGGGAGCCCCTTGAATGATCGGAAATGTAGCCATGTCTCTTCAGGACAAAATGTGTTCCGCCTGAGAGAAAAGGAGATGGAAAGTTACCAAAAATAACAAAAAACTAATATGGCACAATGATACACAACATTGATCTGATTTAACAACTGTACTTGTGTGGTAGAGTGTAATTAAATATCTATGGTCTATATAGATGTCTTTAGGCTTGTGCCTGTGAGGATAATAGCTGATTTATGCTTGATCCAGTAATGCTGTCTGGAGGCGGCGTATGGAGGCTGTGACCCAATTGCAGAGCCTCCAGAGGCCAAATCGAGCTCCGTACAGCGACGTTGTGCACTTCCCAATTTATGTAACAATGCGGAGGGCTCCGTATAGCTCCACATTGACATGATTGAGTGATGGTAGGTGGGGACGGGAGGTCCTGTATAAACAAACTCACTTCCTTGACAACAGATCTACGAAGCGCAAGAAGTATAAATGCCCTGACTTCTACAGAGGCCGTATCGCAGTAAATGCTGTACGGCCATTGCATATGCAGATTGACCACGCAAAGCCTTTAAGAGTGGGTTTGAGTTCGCTGCTACCTGTAGAGATTTAAAAGAGGATAGGTTTCCCACTGGTCTTCTCCTGGACGTAGCCGGTGAAGCGTTTGAGGAACTTGGGGTACTCCCTCTTGGCCACAGCTCTGAGGACTGAGGCAGGGGCCCAGCCTCCAGGATTCACTAGGGAAAAACAACCACTCAGTCACTATATATACACACACACACACATACAAACAGTGAGCCTACATGGTGTGATAGAATCACTATACCAAACCATTAATCAACATTTAACTTCCATTATCCACCCACACAAAGCTCTGCCATAAAGCTCAAAATACAAGAGCAGCTTGTATTTGTACATGGTCCAATAGGGAACATGGAAGGAAAAAAAACAATGACATGTAGGTGGATAAACTTGACCAGGCTCGTATGACAACCATGAAGTCCTCACCTAGTGGGACCTGAAAGAACTTGGGCTGCTGTACTCACCGTTGGCCACGTAGGTGATCTTACAGAGGATGTTGTCCCTGCTGATCTCTTTGTTGCCCTCTGGAGGGCTCACAAGGGTCTGGCAAATCATGGCCACATTGATTTTCGCACGGACACACCGGTTGGTGGGCTACAGAAAGAAAGGGAGTTGATTAAGGTAAGAGAGCAGTAGCCATTCCCCCCTTCCAATTCAACATTGATCCCTAGCTCTATGCCATCATATATTAAGAGCATGTATGGCAATAAGCCCTTGTGTCTGTGGAACTCACCTGGGCGTTGTCATGATCCACAGAGAAGTTGCAGACCAGCCACGTGTCTGGGTCACTCTCATTGGTCGCCAGGATCTTCCTGATAGCTGATAGGTAGAGAACGTCCCTCTGAGAGGCGGGCCATACTCTCTGAAACACAACCATTGGCTGTCAGTCAAACATGACCAGTCCAAAGACAACCCACATGTACAAGAGCCTGACACTAGGGTGAACCTGAACTCCAGAGGTATGATTACCTTGTGTGTCTGGTAGACTATAACAGCATTGTCTGAGAGCGTCTCCACCACGTTGAAGTTTTCAATGGTGGCTGAAAGAGAAACAGACCAAGACTAGACAAATCAACAACAATTCAAGACATTGATTGTGTGCAAAGTAACAAAATAAAATGACTCTAGTCTAAAAATAATCTGATGACGATGGATGAAGATAGACTCACTCTCCCAGTCGTTGCGTACGTCCGTGTCCCAGAAGTAGTGGCATAACTCGTGTCCTGTCACACCCTTCACTGCATGGGTGGCCTTCAGAGGGTCCAGGACGATGCCGTTCTCCTCCACCTCTCTCCTGTACACCTGAGATAGCAGACAGTCACATGCATTAGCCATTATAGACCCATATTGGACCCATTCAAACCTACAGGAGCCATATTGGACCCATACACACTGCACTGTCTACAGTGCGAGTGAGCAGAGCATGTTAAACTCATCACTATAGGTATAGTCTTCTATACTAGGCATGCAGGGGACAGTGTGTCTACTGTAGCATCTAGTTATGGTCGTCTATATCCTCATCCTCACCTTCATCTCACCCTCCTCCACCACCAGCTGCCAGTTGGCGTCTCCACCCATGTCCTGCAGGGAGTAAGTCATGTGATTCTGGACCACCTCCTCCACCTGAGACAGACACATCACATGTAGCAGGGCCTTGAGTCACTGTATTTTACTGTAACAGTCTGTACTACAGGCTGCCAGGGAGAATGTAAGGTACAGTATATTCAGTACACTGGGGTCCCATGCCTGCTCATGCAGAGAAAGTGGGAGGGAAAAAGGGGGAGAGGAAGGGAGGGAGAAAGGGGTTACAACAGGAATCCAGTCATGCATTGCAGCATCTGCTGAGCTCAGCTCAGACCAAACAAACAATGGATGGTGATCAGGGGCCTGGTCTCAGCTTTACTCTTTTTAATGCTGTGGCTAACTGAATACTGGCACATAGCTCCTCAAGGAAACACGGCCTTGTTTTTGTTTTACCCCTTTTTCTCCCCAATTTCGTGGTATCCAGTTGGTAGTTACAGTCCTGTCCCATCGCTGCAACTCCCGTATGGACTCGGGAGAGGCGAAGGTCGAGAGCCGTGCATCCTACGAAACAACCCAGACACTGCTTCTTGACACAATGCCCGCTTGACCCGGGAAGCCAGCCGCACCAATGTGTCAGAAGAAACTCTGTACATCTGGCAACAGTGTCAGCGTGCATGTGCCCGGCCCGCGACAGGAGTCGCTTGAGCGCGATGGGACAACGACATCCCGGTCGACCAAACCATCCCCTAACCCAGATGACGCTAGGCCAATTGTACGCCACCCAATAGGTCTCCCGGTCAGCTGCGACAGAGCCTGGACTCGAACCAGGATCTCTAGTGGCACAACTAGCACTGTGATACCATTCCTTAGACCACTGGCGAGGTCCCTATAGACCTTGGACGAAAATTCTAGAACTGTTGATTATTGAATCTCGGCCCCTGACCACCCGTTGCATGGCGCAAGTTCTTTTGTTTTGATTGTAGAGAGCGCCATCAAGTTATAGTTAGTGGTTGTAGCAAGCTCCCCTTCCCGTTATTGTAAATAATAATTTGTTCTTACCTGACTTACCTAGTTAAATAAAGGTTAATAAAAAAATAAAATTCCCCTGTCCTAAATGTGTAATTCGCACTCCAACCTGTGAAAGTCAGCAATACACCACAAAGCGTTTAGTCTGCCAGAAAGCTAAAACAAGAAGAAAACGTTTAGCTAGCTAGCTACTAGGGGTGGGTGGCTAAGGGTCGAGCGCTCTGTTGTTTTTCCCAAACAGAACAACGTGCGTTGATCACTGCAATGAAGGTCTGGCTACATTTGACTTCAGGTAATGTGAATGTGTTATTTGTCTTGCTATCTTTTCACTCAGTGTCTTAAGGCCTAGCAATAGCGGTCTATTCTGTTAAAAGCTGTCCATGCCACCCAAAAAGCCACTTTGTGCAACAGGAAAATACATCTGTAGCTAGCTAGCCAGTAACTAGTTAGCTCTCAACTAACTAGCTAATTGGCTTGGGCAGTATGCCATATATAACATATACCGAGGTACTGTATTTAGAAATATCCAGGATGGTTTTTCCAATACCATTGAAATAATTTCCCCCAACAATTGTGCCCTTGAGCAAAGCACTTAACCCCCCAGAATTGCTCTTCACCCAGGAGTGCTACAATGCAGGGTGTTGGGAAACGCAGAAGGTACATTTCCCGTTATAAGCAATGGACAATAAAGTATCTATTCCCTCCATGTTATTGTCACAAGATGACTCTGCACATCCCTACACCGCTGTTGTCTCAATTGCACCACTGTACAAGTATTCCATGTATTGTACTACACTGCCATTAATGTATGCATGTATGGCTACTATTTAATTGTGCTATGTAAACTATCCTGTATATTCAGAACAATAAATATTTGACACTGTGAAAGACTAAATGTCTATTACTATGCCTACTTTGAATATTATTGTGAATGAGTTGTGCATTACCCCGGCCAAACCTTCCCCAAACCCCAACGACGCTGAGCCAATTGTGCACCGCCCTATGGGACGACCGGTTGTGATACAGCCCGGGATCGAACCAGGGTCTGTCGTGACCCCTCTAGCACTGAGATGCAGTGCCTTAGACTGCTGTGCCACTCGGGGYAAATCGGGCTTACATGTAGCTTAATCAGTGTACGGGACTTCTCTATACACTAAGTTACATGTAAGACCGTTTCCGTCTTTATAAGTAGACGGTTTACTTTTCTTTTTTTGACATGTTGAGTTCTCTGGGGCAGCTAGCTAGCAGGATGTATAATGGGGCCGCGCATTCTAAATTTGTTTGTTTATGTTCCAAAAAAGGTCTATAGTTAAATCTACATAATTTTGTTGTTGCATAGTTTTATTGAATTATTGTATCTAAGCTGCCTTGTAGCTCAGCTTGCCAAACTGTGTGCATTGATAAATTCGACTCCTAATGATTTTGCAAGTGGAATGTTGATGAAAATGGATCCATTCAGGGCAGCTCTGGACAGTGTAAAGACAGGTTTCGGAGGGAGGGAAGGGAACACATGAGTGCATCAGAAAGAGATGGAACGACAATGGGTATAGGACAGGTCATCAGACAGTGTGGAAGAAGGTAAACACAGTCCAGATCAATGTATGTATTACAGTTCCTAGTCATTCACATGCAGTCAGTCTCAGCCAGTAGAGTGCAGTGTAATGTGCATTCCCAGAAGGCAGGTGGCGCTCTGTTCTCAACACATACGGTACCTGCACGCTGAATCTGTGAACATCTGAGGCACTGACTAGTGCAACTGAGAACAGGGAAAAGTAGCTATGGGGCTATGCAGCAGAGGGGGAGGATGGGAGAAAGAGTGTGGGGGGAAGTGTGAGATAGGAATGAGGAAAGAGAAAGGGGAGGTAGGGGGAGAGAAAGAGGACAAACGGAGAGAGAAAGAGAAATAAAACAGGTGAGTGAAAGAGGGGAAAGGCAGAAAAACATCCAGGGAATGAGACCAGCCACCACACATGAAAGATGAGCATAGAGGGATTACCACCCTTCACTACATGAAAGGGATTACGCAAATCAAACAGACTAAATCATTACGAGAGATCACTGTAACTCAGTAAAATCTTTGAAATTGTTGCATGTAGCGTTTATACTGCATTTTCTCTCCAGTAGTTCAGTTGTCATCCATAATTATCGGTTATACAATAATTGTGCCAGGCCTACCTACACACTTAAATGTGTCACCGATACATACAGCACATGCCATAGTCAGCATGTATCAAAACTCCAAGAGGAGTTCAGTTGTTATGGTTTGTCTCCAAAATCCTTTCCTCTTACTATGAAGCTGTTTCAGTGTAACAAACCTGCCAGTACTATTGGAGCCTTCTGATCTCATCTGTAGGCTACATAAGAGACACCTGAGATCATGTGTGTGCATGTATGTATATATGTATGTTGGTTTGGGACTCTCCAACATGGGTATTCTTGCTGATCTACTTGCGCTCTTGCGTGCGTGTGTCTCTGCTCTCCTGACAGGTTGTTTTATGGTGGTGTCTTTATGTTCACATAAGGAAATCAGTCAATTGAAATAAATTAGGCCCTAATCTATGGATTTCACATGACTGGGAATACAGACATGCATCTGTTGGTCACAGATAATTTTTAAAAAGTTAGGGCCGTGGATCGGGAAAACCAGTGACCACCATTTGCCTCATGCAGCACGACAGATCTCCTTCGCATAGAGTTGATCAGGCCGTTGATTTTGGCCTGTGGAATGTTGTCCCACTCCTCTTCAATGGCTGTGCGAAGTTACTGGATATTGGCGGAAAGTGGAACACGCGGTCGTACACATCGATCCAGAGCATCCCAAAACATGCTCAATGGGTGACATATCTGTATGAGTATGCCGCCATGGACACACTGTTCACAACGTTGACGTCAGCAAACTGCTCACCCACACAATGCCATACAAGCTGTCTGCCATCTGCCCGGTACAGTTGAAACTGGGATTCATCCGTGAAGAGCACACTTCTCCAGCATGCCAGTGGCCATCGAAGGTGAGCATGTGTCCACGGAAGTCGGTCACGACGCCGAACTGCAGTCAGGTCAAGACCCTGGTGAAGACAATGTCAGCATGCCAATTGCACGCTTCCTCAAAACTTGAGAAATCTGTAGCATTGTGTTCTGTGACAAAACTGCACATTTTAAACTGGCCTTTTATTGCCCCCGGCACCTGTGTAATGATCATGCTGTTTAATCAGCTTCTTGATATGCCACAGCTGTCCAGTGGCTGGATTATCTTGGTAAAGGAGAAATGCTGACTAACAGTGATGTAAACATTAGTGCCCAACATTTGAGAGAAATACGTTTTTTGTGCATATGGAACATTTCTGGGATCTTCTATTTTAGCTCATTTTTCTTTTTGTAACCTTTATTTAACTAGGTAAGTCAGTTAAGAACAAATACTAATTTACAATGATGGCCGACGCTGGGCTAATCCGGCTGCGCACACAATCACAGCCGGATTTGATACAGCCAGGATTCGAACCAGGGACTGTAGTGACGCCTCTTGCACTGAGATGCAGTGTCTTAGACCACTGCGCCACTCGGGAGCCCATGAAACCTACATGTTGCGTTTATATTTTTGTTCAGTATACATTCATTTTAGGAGAAGGGGCAATTCAACTTTGTATTTAAGTAGATAAGAATTCACCCAATAGCAGTCTATTTTTACATGAAGTGAGTGAAGTTGATAATCATTTTACGAGCAGAATGCCAGTCCGGAGGAGAAAACTAATTTCCAAAAGTTAAGTGGTCAAAACCATTTGTTATTAAGACAAGGGGGGTTACCAAAACTGTTGTATTCATTATGTAGTAGGTCATTTTCAAACAGGCAAAAAACTATAATATCAACAATCTACAATAATAACAATTATGAAAATAACCGTGGCCATTTACAGTGCACTGGGAAAGTATTCAGACACCTTGACTTTCCTAGTTACAAACTTATTCTAACATTAATTAAATAAAACATTTCTCAATCTACACACAATAACCCCTAATGACAAAGRGAAAACAGTTAAAAAATATATAATAATACCTTATTTACATAAGTATTCAGACTATTTGTTATGAGACTCGAAATTGAACTCAGGTGCATCCTGTTTCCATTTATCATCCATGAGGTGTTTCTTCAACTTGATTGGAGTCCACCTGTGGTCAATTCAATTGATTGGACATGATTTGGAAAGGCACACACCTGTCTATATAAAGTTCCACATTTGACCGTGCATGTCAGAGCAAAAACCAAGCCATGAGGTCGAAGGAATTATCCATAGAGCTCCGAGACAGGATTGTGTCAAGGCACAGTTCTGGGGAAGAGTACCAAAAATTCTGCAGCATTGAAGGTCCCCAAGAACAGACTGACCTCCATCATTCTTAAATGGAAGAAGTTTGGAACCACCAAGACTCTTCCTAGAGCTGGCCGCCCATCCAAACTGAGCAATCGGGGGAGAAGGGCATTGGTCAGGGAGGTGACCTAGAACCCGATGGTCACTCTGACAGAGCTCCAGAGTTCCTCTGTGAAGATGGAAGAACCTACCAGAAGGACAACCACCTCTGAAGCACTCCACCAAATCAGGCCTTTATGGTAGAGTGGCCAGATGGAAGCCACTTTTCAGTAAAAAGGCACATGACAGCCCATGAGAAACAAGAGTCTCCGGTCTGATGAAGCCAAGATTGAACTCTTTGGCCTGAATGGCAAGTGTCACGTCTGGAGGAAACCTGGCACCATCCCTAGAGTGAAGCATGGTGGTGGCAGCATCATGCTGTGGGGATGTTTTTCAGAGACAGGGACTGGGAGAATAGTCAGGATCGAGGGAAAGATAAAACAATAAACGAAGCAAAGGTCAGAGAGATCCTTGATGAAAAACTGCTCCAGAGCACTCAGGACCTCAGACTGGGCCGAAGGTTCACCTTCCAACAGGACAACGACCCTAAGCACACAGCCAAGACAACGCAGGAGTGGCTTCGGGACAAGTCTCTGAATGTCCTTGAGTGGCCCAGCCAGACCCCGGACTTGAACCCGATCAAACATCTCTGGAGAGACCTTAAAATAGCTGTGCAGCGACGCTCCCCATCCAACCTGACAGAGCTTGAGAGGATCTGCAGAAAAGAATGGGAGAAACTCCACAAATACATGTGTGCCAAGCTTGTAGCATCATACCCAAGAAGACTTGGTTGTAATCGCTGCCAAAGGTGATTCAACAAAGTACTGAGTAAGGGGTCTGAATAATTATGTAAATGTTTTATTTTTTTACATTCCTAAAAACCTGTTTTTGCTTTGTCATTACGGAGGTATTGCGTGTAGATTGATAAGGGGAAAAAACAATTGAATCAATTTTAGAATAAGGTTGTAACAATGTTGAAAAGGTCAAGGGATCTGAATACTTTCCGAATGCACTGTACATCCATCAAACTGATTTATAAAGCCCCTTTTACATCAGCCGATGTCACAAAGTGCTATTCAAAAACCCAGCCTATATAAATGACAATTATTTGTTACCCGAATTTCAATAATCGTCACAACCCTATGTTTGCGTGTGTACCTGTTCGGCGAAGCGGTGGGTTCCGATGGTGGAGTATGTGTCTCCAGGAGGGACTGGGGTCAGTCTGGGTTTCCTCACCTTGTCTGACTGACACTGAGAAGGTACACACAACACCACAGACAACTCTAATTATTCTCACAATACGCTCTCATAATACACTCAGTTGTGTAATCCCAAAACGATCACACCTGTAGGTCCAATATCTAGACTCTGGATCTGAAAGGAAAGGACATGTTCTCTTGGTTATGCAAGGAAGGAAAATCCACCACACAGACGTTTCAGATCTATACAGAATCCCGGCAGGTGGGAACTAGCGAGCAGAGTAAAATAGTAACGTACCTGCTCCTCTATCTTGTCTTGTCTGTCCAGGGCAGCTTCCACCGCATCAAAGAACTCATCCTCATTTATGAGGCTATTAGGACCCTCCTGTAGAAACACCATAACAAGGCACAACTCATTACGACAGATGTACATGCAACAGGAATCAATGCCCCGCAATCTGACTGGTATATACCCACTATGACTAATACAATGGCATAACCATGAGCTATAATGTACATTTTATAGTATCTATACTCATAAGCAAGTGGAAATAAATATTTTGCATTCTTGTCTCTTCTCACTTCCTGAGTCATTACTAAGTCAGATACCTATGATAACTCATGTGGATTGGTTCCAGTATTCATTGTCACTACAGGTGGAAGTGTCAGGACAGTTTTGGCAGTTTGAAAGGTTTGGAACTCTTACCTCGTAGTCGGGGCCTCCATAGTGAGATTTCTTCTTCAGTTCACTCAAGGCCGACTTGTAGGCATCCTCCACCCTTCTCCTCTTCTCCAGCTCCTGAACACACAGTCAATTGGTCAACTGGAAGGAATATTGTTAATGAAGAGGCTATAAGCTTGTGGTAAGATAAATCGCCATCTCAAATCTAACTCTCAATGTGTTGCAACAGTATACTGGAAACATGGTACAAAAACGCCATGATACTTTTTCGAATATCATGGTACCGTTTCATATTATGCTACCACATTTTTCAGCCATACCGAACTAAAAGAACCTTCTGGCACCTGTTATAAAAAGTCTTCAATTTTTTGTTGTTGATATTCAGTTGAATTTAAGCAACAGCTACTAGTCTCAGCTACTAGCTTTGACCTTTGACTTTTCATGAGCATATCATGTGGCAGCAGTAATCAGCCTGCCGCATCCCCTATCAGTCCTCACTCGCCTGTTTCTCTCTGTTCGCTCTTCCTGCACATCTGTTCCTCCATCAGTTTAAATGTAATGTAGTGGTGATGATGAGCGGGGTTGCAGACACTGATGAGTCTTCTGTTAGATTTATACATTTGTTCTAAGGCACTCCATCGCAGTGCTTGAAGCGTTACTACAGATCCGGGTTCGAACCCGGGCTGTGTCGCAGCCGGCCGCACCCGGGAGACGGCGCACAATTGGCCTGGCGTCGTCCGGGTTAGGGGAGTGTTTGGCCGGCAGGGATGTCCTTGTCCCATCGCGCTCTAGCGACTCCTGCGGCGGTCCGGGTGCAGTGCACGCTGACACGGTCACCAGGCGTACGGTGTTTCCTCCAACACGTTGGTGCGGCTGGCTTCCGGGTTAAGCGAGCAGTGTCAAGAAGCACTGCGGCTTGGCAGGGTCGTGTTTCAGAGGACACATGGCTCTCGACCTTCGCATCTCCCGAGTCCGTACGGGAGTTGCAGCGAAGGGTAAAAAGTAAAAAATTATCATATA
>NC_036872.1:23443558-23615420 GCF_002910315.2 Salvelinus sp. IW2-2015
TCGCATTGATGTGCCATCCTGGATGAGCTGCACTACCTGAGCCACTTGTGTGGGTTGTAGACTCCGTCTCATGCTACCACTAGAGTGAAAGCACCGCCAGCATTCAAAAATGACCAAAACATCAGCCAGGAAGCATAGGACCTGAGAAGTGGTCTGTGGTCACCACCTGCAGAACCACTCCTTTATTGGGGGTGTCTTGCTAATTGCCTATAATTTCCACCTGTTTCCTATTCCATTTACACAACAGCATGTGAAATTTATTGTCAATCAGTGTTGCTTCCTAAGTWGACAGTTTGATTTCWCAGAAGTGTGATTGACTTGGAGTTACATTGTGTTAAGTGTTCCCTTTATTTTTTTGAGCAGTGTATGTTGCCACCCCTTCAAATGAGTGGATTCGGCTATTTCAGCAACACCTGTTGCTGACAGGTGTATAAAATTGAGCACACCGCCATGCAATCTCCATAGACAAACATAGGCAGTAGGATGGCCCGTACAGAAGAGCTCAATGACTTTCAACATGGCATCATCACAGAATGCGACCTTTCCAACAAGTCAGTTTGACAAATGTCTGCCCTGTTAGAGCTGCCCAGGTCAACTGTAAGTGCTGTTCTTGTAAAGTAGAAACGTTTAAGAGCAACACCGGCTCAACCACAAAGTGGTAGGCCACACAAGCTCACAGAGCGAGAGCGCCGAGTAGCATGGCTGTGTGCTCGATTTTATACAACGGGTGTGGCTGAAATAGCTGAATCGTCTAATTTGAAGGGTATATGCAGTACCAGTCAAAAGMTGACACACCTACTCATTCCAGGGTTTATTTTGACTATTTTCTACATTGTAGAATAATAGAGAAGACATCAAAAGTATGAAATAACACATATGGAATCATGTAGTAACCAAAACAAATGAAAATATATTTTATATCTGAGATTATTCAAAGTAGCCACCCTTTGCCTTGATGACAGCTTTGCACACTCTTGACACGCAACTAGCTTCAAGAGGAATGCTTTCCAGTCTTGACACTCAACGAGCTTCAAGAGGAATGCTTTTCCAACAGTCTTGACACTCAACGAGCTTCAAGAGGAATGCTTTTCCAACAGGTCTTACACCTCAACCGTAAGGCTTCAGAGGAATGCTTTTCCAACAGTCTTGATACTCAACGAGCTTCAAGAGGAATGCTTTTCCAACAGTCTTGATACTCAACGAGCTTCATAGAGGAATGCTTTTCTTCCACAGTCTTGATACTCAACTAACTTCAAGAGAATGCTTTTCCAACAGTCTTGATACTCAACGAGCTTCTAGAGGAATGTCTTTTCCAACAGTCTAAATGACTCATCTCATACGAGCTTAAGAGAATGCTTTTCCAACAGTCTTGATACTCAAACTACGAGTCTTCAACGAGTAGAGGAATGCTTTTCCAAAGTCTTGATACTCAACTACCAACTTCAAGAGGAATGCTTTTCCAAACAGCTTTGATACTCAACGCAGCTTCTACGAGGAAATGCTTTTCCAACAGTCTTGATACTCAACGAGCTTCAAGAGGAATGCTTTTCCAACAGTCTTGATACTCAACTAACTTCAAGAGGAATGGTTTTCCAACAGTCTTGAAGGAGTTATACACAGAAGATCTCAGCTAAACAAACATTTATTTTATCTGTCGCTCTGTGACTGCCGATAACTTCAGAACGAAGTTGACTACAACACAAAGTTGCCAATGTCTTCGCAATTGTTATAAACAAGCAAAGGGTAGAACGCTGCTTCAAATGAAAACAGATGACTGCATTGAAAGAAATACAGTAGGCTACATAGGCCTATATACTGTATTTCAATCACATTGAAATCAATTGAGTTCTATTTTCATAGTGTAGGCCTAACAATGTGTGCAATGATGTGACAAATATTGAATTTAGTGCATACCCTAAGCATTAGAATAAGCTTCCTCAATATTTGATCATTTCTTTCTAGGAGCTGAACCATTGTCAGCATCTAATGTTAAGGTAAGTTTTGAATGGAGAGCGCTGAGCCAAGAGCAGTGCTGCTTTTCTTTCGATCCTATCAGTATCTGTAGGAGAATTAGGTTAAGAAAGGGTTAGGGAAAATGCTCTCCTAAAGGTTGGTCTTGCTTCTCATGTGCCTGGTGTTAGCTAGCTCTGCAGCAACCCGAGTTGTTGGTCCCAATTTTAGCATTGTCAGAAATGCTACAAAAAAGTAGCACATCGTTGGTTCTTAATTAAGGGACAGAAAATGAGCATGTGAGAGCGATAAATAAATGAACTGTTGCGCCTGCAAACGTAGTCAATCCGCAATTTTTTAAGTCCAATGGTCACTTTATGAACACAATAGTCTTGTTTTAATCCGACTGATACAAGTTAGGCTATGTAGGCGCAGAAAATACTCTTAAAGCTCAATTGCTAACAAGCCTGTTAAAAATTCTGGTATGTGGTTCTCGGTAACGGCCGGACGACTCATAACGAGAGGCTGGGAGTGTGGTGTACCTCCAATCAAGTTGATTTGCTTCATCCAATGCCTACACTATAATACGTACTGTAAAGAAGCGGCTGCAAGTCTGTAGTGGGATCCATCTCTGGCTTTCGTATTTCAGTATGTCGGCCCTCTTGTGTAGCGAGGGCTTCCAGGAAGACAGAAGGTACCACGATGTCCGAGCAGTCATCCTACTACTTACTCCAGTTTGTGTGTTGGAGTGTGTGTCCTGTGACGCTCTCTCCCTGATCAACATAGGCTACACTCAAGATACACACACCCAGCCACGCTGGTAGTCGAAACCAACTGCAGGCTACTCCTACCTCCCTTTCTTGGGTTGGGCAACTTGCCTTGGGGAAAAAAATGGAAGAACTGGTTTTCYACAGCTGAGCAGAGTAAGGATGTGAAGCTTTGTCATGTGTCTGACGCAAAGTAGGGAGGTGAATACCTACAGACTGCAGTATCTACAAAGGAAATTCTCAATTCTTAATCCACTCAAATCACCACTAAACCATTCAAACAATTAAACCATTCAAATGTGACTTTACGGAAATGCAGATGAAGTGTGGTTTATTTCACATGATGAAAATGAAAAGAACCCCTCTACCTTCAAAAGCAGGATTGTCTTGAAAGGTGTTTAACAAGTGCCGTCATTACAAAGTTCTTTCAGACAGAATGTCAATCTAACCATGTTTTAATAGTTCTAATAGAATGCAAACTCACTATTGTCTTCCCTGAAGAGTTGAATGTTTCTGAATGTTTTACATGCCTATTGCACAACTGTTGGACTTACTACCTGAGGGAGATTCTTTCCAAACACACAACAGTCAGTCATAATGAAACTAAGCCAATTAAGGCGGGGTGGGGCATTGAGGTGACCAGATGCACCAATCACCTCCACACACACACATATTAGACTGGATCTGCCACCTCAGGTTAGACAACGCCTCTGCTGAACCAGGAGTTGTGTACGGTCTCCTCTCACTGGCTTAAACCATAAAACACACCAGTCCACTTCTATTTTACCAGCCATGTTCGATTAAAAATGATAACTCGTTCTCTTCTGCAACAACAACCTGACTGGGGAAGTGTCCCATGAGAGAGGTGAGGGGTTGAATGAACCTGTTGGTAGCTAAAGAAGACTTGTGATTAGCTGTGACAGCAGTGGGCTGTGCCATACCTTGTCAAGTCTCTTCTGCCAGCTGTCCTCTCTCTTCACCATGAGTTCGATGCAGTGGGAAAGGGTGGACAGGATCCCAGCTGTAGTGGCCTTAAACGTGATGGCCTCGCCCTTAAAGTCGATCCCATTCATGCCCTTAGGATTAGCAGGGGGAAACACTGGGAGAGAGAGAGAGACACACTGTTAGATGACATGGTTCCAATGTCACATGCCACCATTCTACACATAACTGTGCTTTAGGGGTGATGAAACTGAAATTTGTTTTCTGATCTGCTTCCACAACAAACATATTCAACACAAACACACATTTGGGCGGATCGCAGTGTTATCTACAGTGCAGCGCACCTGGATATATTTTAGGGGTCAAGTGCCTTGCTCAAGGACACAAACACTCATATTGCTGCAAGTAGTAGCAACTTTAGTAATAGTATAAGTGTGAATTTACACACTGATCCTCACGCTTCTCTTTGCTGCCGTTGTTGTTGTAAAGGCAGTCGCCATCGGGCCGTGTGCTCGAGGGAAAGTCGTKTTCATCCTCCTCCACCACTGGAAAGGAGACAAGACTCCATCATTGATCTACCTGGGTTGCCATTCCATGTTCTGTGGGAAGTGTGGTTATTACAATTTACATGGCCAGTTCAATATGGAACTGTAAAACCCACAGAAAGCCCCCAAAGCCCCTTCCAGGTATTCTTCAGTGCCTCTGACTGTCCCTCTCCCTCCATGTTAGCTTATTTGTTTATTTTGATCCCCATTAGCTTTTGCAGAAGCTACTCTTCCTGGGGTCCACAGTCCCTCTCCCTCCATGTTAACCAGCTACATTAGGTCTACCTCTGTCTCTCTGGAACTCGTCCTTGGAGATGCCATCTGCGCAGCCATCAAAGTACTTCTGCAGCGTGTCCACCTGTCTGCAGAGGATGTCTCTGAACGTCTCCATCTCCGCCAGCTTCTCCGGCAGGCTGTGGCCCTTCAGGTCCAACAACACAAACACACGGGTTCACTGTTAGATCTTAACACAATTAAACAATCATGCATTGGGAATCAACGGGACGTCTGCACCAAGTTAAGGTTTGTCCCTTGGTAATGAATGAATTAAACAAAAGGCCTAGCTACATCTTTCCAGGGGCTGTATTGTCCAGGAGCAATTCCTGCGTATGCAAAATAACAATTTAAATGGCTCATAAAATGTACAAACTCCGCTTAGGGGGGTGTATACCAAGAAAGCAGACTTCTGGCACGTTGGCGAAATAAAGCAAATAAAAAGCGTTATGGTGGTTACATGAAATGGGCAAGCTTTTTGGGGAGACTGAACATATTAGCAAAAGTTGTGAATTTGCAAGTCTTAGGTCAAAATATGGATAGCCATTTCGAAGGAAAGGCTGTACACAAAAACAACAATACTGAAAAGACTGTCCTCTCTAAAGTAATCATGGAAATGACAAACGTATGTATGCATGTTACAGAATCTTAAAGATTGTGATCAAAATCTATCATAACACATTTGTTGTCATTTGGAATGTTTTTAAAAAGGTCAGCGGAAAGCATATTGCATAATTACAGGTAGCCTGAATAGTATACAAGGCCAGTTAGTACTCTAACATTCTATTTATGCATATACAGTGCCGTCTGGAAAGTATTCAGACCCCTTGACATTTGACACATYTTGTTATGTTACAGCCTTATTCTAAAATGTATTAAAATACACAATCTACACAAAATACCCCATAATGACAAAGTAAAAATTGGAGCACCTTTGGCAGCTATTCCAACCTCGAGTCTTCTTGGGTATGATGCTACAAGCTTGGCACACCTGTATTTGGGAGATTCTTCCATTCTCTGCAGATCCTCTCAAGCTGTCAGGTTGGATGGGGAGCGACGCTGCACAGCTATTTTCAGGTCTCTCCAGAGATGTTAGATCAGGTTCAAGTCCGGGCTCTGGCTGGGACCTCAAGGACATTCGGAGACTTGTCCCGAAGCCACTCCTGCGTTGTCTTGGGTGTGTGCTTAGGGTCGTGGTCCTGTTGGAAGGTGAACCTTTGCCCCAGTCTGAGGTCCTGAGCACTCTGTAGCAGGTTCTCATCAAGGATCTCTGTAATTTTCTCCGTTCATCTTTCCCTCGATCCTGACAAGTCTCCCAGTCCCTGCCCCTGAAAAACATCCTCACAGCATGATTCTCCCACCACCATGCGTCACCATAGGGATAGTGTCAGGTTTCCTCCAGACATGACCCATGGCATTCAGACTAAAGAGTTTAATCTTAGTTTCATCAGAACAGAGAATCTCATTGTCAAAAGTTACCTAAGGACACTTAGACAAACTCCAAGCAGGCGGTCATGTGCCTTTTACTGAGGAGTGGCTTCTGTCTGGCCACTCTACCATAAAGGCCTGATTGGTGGAGTGCTGCAGAGATGGTTGTCCTTCTGGAACGTTCTCCCATCTCCACAGAGGAAGTCTGAAGCTCTGTCAGAGTGACCATCGGGTGGGTTCTTTGTCACCTCCTTGACCAAGGCCCTTCTCCCCCACTTGCTCAGTTTGGCTGGGCGGCCAGCTCTAGGAAGAGTCTTGGTGGTTCCAAATTTCTTCCATTTAAGAATAATGGAGGCCACTGTATTTGGGGACCTTCAATATTTTGGTACCCTTCCCCAGATCTGTGCCTCGACACAATCCTCTCTCGAAGCTCTACGAACAATTCCTTCGACCTCATGGCTTGGTTTTTGTTCTGACATGTCAACTGTGGGACCTTATATAGACATGCGTATGCCTTTCCAAATTATGTCCAATCAATTGAATTTAAAATCAAGCATTTTTTCCCGCAAAATCCTGGAGGGACTGATTAGCGGYAAAAAAATATTTAATCCATTTTAGAATAAGGCTGTAACTTAACAAAATGTGGAAAATGTCAAGGGATCTGAATACTTCCCGAATGCTTCCCGAGTACATGTGCCTATACTGTCAATCCACTTTTCTGAACACTGGATTAAGTTGGTATATTTTGGGGTACTTTCATTTGAAAAGGACACTCCAGGACTATTCAGATTGTTGATAAGCACTCTTATCTTTCTATCCTTTAAAACATTACTACCATGTATGAGAAATGCATTTCAGCTCATATTTTCCAAGATAACATTAGCTAGACGGAACATATCATTTTCAAGATATTAATAATTGCTTCTTTAAAAGTCTGAAGAATACATCTCAGAACAACCACACAAAATGTGGTGAATGCACAAGCTAAGACATGATACATCAATATCAATCACATCTACAACCGTTGTGGATGTGATGTTACTCTGGATAAGAACGTCTGCTCAATGATTAAAATAGATGTTACGGATATCATAACACTGAAAAAGGATACGGGCAATGAAGAGATAGAAAGCATTTATAGACCATATAAAACCTTGATAAAAGTTAGCTTTACAGGCTGTGACTGATGTTATGTGCATGTTTTAGAAAAACTTTTCCTAAAAAACATTATGGATGTGACATAGGGGTGTTGGCTGGGACAAGCTATCTTTACAAGACTGTAGAACACGCAAACAAAACTCACAACACTTCAATTTGGTCTATACTGCTTCATTAACATCACATCTTCATAACCAACACTGGGACACAGCTGTGAGTGGAGAAATAAGCACTGTGAGCTCTTTCAAAAAGCCATGAAATATGATTGACTGAAAAGCCTTCGAGACTTGGCTTGCTACTCTTAAATGGACATAATTCATACAATTTCCTACTTCAGGCTTTATTTGAAAAGTTTAACTCCAACATGTAGACCTTAAGGATAATTCTAAATGTGGTTTAAATTGGAAATTACTAACTATTTAGGCATGTGCAGGTTGACTTTCCCATGGAATTTCCCTGGAAATTTGTGAGTGTTGTGGTGGTTTACCTTGAAGGAGGAAGTGGAGGTGGCAGAGAAGCCACTGGCAGCAGAGGTGAGAGACAGCATGGAGCCATGATGCCTCAGACTGGACTCTGAACCATACCCCGACTCCGCCTGGAGGGGTGGGGGGAGAATACGTTAGACCAGTGTTCTCAACTCCGGTCTTCACGCACCCCCAACAGTACATATTTTTGTTGTGGCCCTGGAAAAGCACACCTGATTCTACTTTTTAACTAATCATCAAGCCCATGACAAGTTGAATTAGATGTGTTTGTTCCTGGGCTACAACAAAAAGTGCGTGCTGTTGGGTGTACTCGACGACTGAAGTTGGGGAACATGGTGTTCGACCAGTCTCCAGAGTACGAAATACATTATTCCCCCAGCCAAAAATACATTATTCCCCCAGTGAAATACAGAATCAAACCCTGAGAAACAGGTACACTACAGGAAAGCACAAGGATTGCCTTTAGTCCATTGGGATCTATTGAAGGGGGAACAGGAACACTGACTACGCCAGCTTGTGACCCAATAGGTTTGGAGGCCTATAGGAGGCTTGGTACGGTGCATTGTATGCTTGGGTATGGAGATGTCAACATTTGTCCTATCATGATTATATACTCAGAAAACATTGTGATATACGATGGTATCGACCCCTATTGGCCAACCACTTTTTTTGCAAAAAAAATATTTAAAACCTCAGCTATAACCACCGTTAGGCTATAATCACAATCAAAGTTAATGTTTCTGAAAGCCTGGACAGAGGCTATGTAGAGGAAAATATTTTCTAATATTCCTGTCTGGTGTAGGCAGCTTCAGTATGTAACAGGCTTGTGTGTGTGTGTGTGTGTGTGTGTGTGTGTGTGTGTGTGTGTGGTGCCCACAGGATGCAAGGGAGAGGGACCAGAGACGTGCCTCTAGTGCTTCAGCCAGTGTAATCTGACCTGGCATTAGCTCTCACTTCACTTGCTACACATGTTGCTTCATGTGGACTGTAGTGTCGCTCGGTCAACTCCGATTGGCAGACAAAAACAACAAGCGAACAACAAGAGAAAGTATATTTCCTGACAGGACATTGAGCTGCTTTGGTGGAATTGTCCGCTGTGTCTAGCCTACATTCTCCCCTTGCCTTCTTATTTATTGAAATGGCCTACAGCAAATACATATAGGCAAAGTAGTCAGATTGTCATAAACAGTAACTAGTAATGCTGCATAGTGCCATAAATACACTGAGTATACAAAACATTAAGAACATTTCCATGACAAACTAACCAGGTGAATCCAGGTGAAAGCTATGATCCTTTTTTGAGGTCACTTAAATCCACTTCAAATCAGTGTAGATGTGTGCCATTCAGAGGGTGAATGACCAAGACAAAATATTTAAGTGCCTTTGAACAGGGTACGGTAGTAGGTGCCAGGCGGACCTGTCAAGAACTGTGTCAAGAACTGCAACGCTGCTGGGTTTTTCCACACTCAACAGTTTCCCGTGTGTATCAAGAATGGTCCACCAACTAAAGGACATCCAGCCAACTTTACACAACTGTGGGAAGCATCTGTGTCAACATAGGCCAGCATCTCTGTGGAACGCTTCACACCTTGTAGAGTCAATGCCAGACGAATTGGGGCTGTTCTGAGGGCAAAAAGGCTGGTGCAACTCAGGTGTTCCTAATGTTTGGTATACTCAGTGTATAACTCACCTTTCTGGTYAAAAAAGTTATTTATTGCTAAAACGTACTCACTTTTGACGACAAGCTGAAGTACCTTACCTCGTCTAAGAGTATCTTAAAATGAGACATCTCAGTCTTACCCCCCCCCCAAAAAAAAAAAAACGTGCACTCGTCTTTTCCTACTAGCACCGACTTTGCTGATAACCTCTGAGGGGAAAATGACTTACTACAACTGTGATGTGGTTGTTTCAGCTAGCTATCTTTAGATGAATGGAAGTTGCTCAGGATAAGAGTGTCAGCTAAACGACTCAAATCTAGTACAAATATGATGGAGTTCCTATTCAAGAAAAGTGGGTGAATAGGGCATGAAGTATGCTAAGTTTAAATATCTACATATAGGAATAATCAGTTTAGGGACTCACAGCCATTACAATTCACCTGCCTTATAACTAAAATAAATATGATCATATTTAGTGACAGTGAAAATTGGCACTGTTTTATAGAACTGACGACATTGAATGTACTGCCTCTGAGCAACACACACACACACACACCATTCAACAACCTGCCGACTACTGGGCTTCCTCTCACTACCATATTTGGTAGTGAGTGGAAGGAAACACCAAGCAGATGCTTCACATTTATACAACTGGTGAAATAACTCCTCATTGTTCTATCTGTGGTATCATCCTGGCCCTAACACACACCAAGTTTTTCCTGTTCGTCCCACTGTCACCAACCAGTCGACCAGTTCCACTCAGAAGCAGTCATGTTGCAACATGTCAATTCCTGGGAATGGTAGCATACTGTAAATATGGGATCTGAAATCACCATGCTTCCGGTTGCATCCATCTCTCACTTGTTTGTATTTCTTGGCCCGAGACTTGAACTAGAAACTTTCTGGCTACTGGCTGCCTCTCTAACCTCTAGTCTTGGCTACCTCTACCTCTCGTTCTATTCCAAAACAACCACTAGGCTGGTGCAGATCTTAAAGTATTGGAGTGTGTAGATCTTAAAGTATTGGAGAATAAATGTAAATTGCACATGCCAAGGGGAATATCTCTGGTATATGTCACTTCTGTGTACAAGAGAGAAAGAGATCCTTCAGTCTTACCTTGTGTAGATCGATGGAGTCAATCCATTGGTGCCGGTGCTCTGGGTCCTCTGCCCGTAGGTACCACACACTGTCGTTCACACTAATGTCAAAACGACACTCGTCAAATTCGTGGGGCTGCAGGGAGAGAGAGTGGAGACACGAGTGACTCGGCCTATACAGGAGACGTCAAACCCTACAGCAGAAAGTACTTTGGGAAAAGCAGTGCGTCGACCGCTTTAAAAAAACAAACATGAGTGGTCAATAGATCCCTCTTTCAGAATCAACTCAACAAGGCCCAAACACCCAACACTAGGCTATATTATTATGCAGGGCTTATTCCAATCAACATGTTGGTTGTAGGAGGGATGTGGTTCTGACTAGAGGTGCAAAGGGTATACTACTTTTGAAGTTTACCAGTAAACTACCAGAATTTTATCATATGACATCTAGTGGCCTTTTTGGGGAATTCAGATTATCACCACAGGTGTATCTCTGGCCCTCTAAAACATTATCTTAATATAAACCAACTTAGTGAATACTGTAAGAATATTTCGAAGATAAATACACAATGCAGAGGACGAGAGGTTAATAGAGTACTAACAACCAATGGAAATTGTAGTTTTTCTGTAATAGGGGATTAATGAGCAATGGGTATGGGAGGGATTTGTCTATACAGTGACCTGAAATAGGATACTTGTTATTTGGCCCAGTTTTATTGCAAGGAATTCTAATTGGTCAACCACAGGTTAGGGCTGGTTTATAAAACGATATGCTGTCCCTTTGTTCTGTGGAGAACTGGGAGAGAACCACAGAAGAGCATCACTGAGGACAGGGGAGAATGACCATCTATCTACCTCTCAGCATAACATCTGTGATTTATCCTCTTTGAATAAACATATTTCCTCCCCCTGATTTGCTTTGGGGTCTGTGCTATTAAAGAATAACATCAACTGCTAACATTTGGTGCCGTGACCGGGATGAATTGGTCTGAACAACAAGAAAACTTAACAGCTGTGTGTTGATCCAGAGGAGAATCAACTCTTAATCTCCTGATTGATGGCCATCAGTGCTGAGTGAGTCTAGACCAATATAATTTTAAAAGAACCAAATCAGGTTAAAATTAGTGCATGCAATGAGTGAAACGTATCTGTGATGTATAAGGGTTCAAGTCCTTTGTTCTATTACAGAGTTTTGTCTTGCTCGGTTAGGGGTTAGAGTCCTTTCTTTTGTGAAACCTTCTTGTTGCATAGAAGTAAGTTGCTAGTTGAGTAGCAATTTTTACACGTGTGGTTAACGTAAGTCTTCAACACAGGGATACAAACCGGTGAGGGCCCAAAAAGGTGACTCTTCTTTTCTTTTTTTGCACTGAAACATGTAAAAAAAAAAAAAAAAAAATCCTGCTTGCGGTAAATGCAGGTTAACTAATTAAACAACAAATATGATCMACATGATCAGTCTCTGTGTGTAAAATAAGTGGTTAATGTGAACCTAACTCACAGCTAAAAAATGTAAGTAAAGCAATCCAAAGTTATTTGTTGCCAAGACTTTACTGCAAATGACACTCAAGTCTTGACAGAATAATACACTAATATTGCAGTTAGCCATGACAGCCTTTATAATAGAACGCTTGTGACCACACATGAATATTGCAATTGGGGGGGAAAACATCTTAAAGTAAAATATGAATGAAACAAACAGGCATTCTATTTTTGCTCTATTATAGTTGCCACTATAGTAGACATRGAMCAAGTGCACAAGACCGTGTGCAAAAATAACATTCATTAAGTAAAAAAATMTAATAATCCCCCTCACTCACACACGTGTTACTGTCAAATTCAACACAACGAAAACAATATCTTTGGGCTACACTGCACGTTATTACATTGTTCACTTTCTGCCTGTGGACATCTGCTCTACAATGTGCCAGCAGAGCATGATACCCTTTGTTGGCATAATTGATCTCTTTCAGGCAGAGAGTACACCTGGCGTACCCCTTTTATCCACTGTATTGAAGGGAAAGTGTGTGGCGTTTCTTCCACCTCTATTGGCCTCCAGCATAAGCCAGGCCCAGCTTCAGCTACACTTGATCCCTGAATCCACTTGTTTTCACCTAATTCTCTCATTCTGAAAATTAGACACAGTGGGTTACCCGACATGGGAGATGAAGATGCCTCATTTTTGGAGGAATTGAGTGTAATCACTCATCAGCTGATCCATACATTATTTGCGAAAAACATTTGTTCACACAACTAATGACTGGCAGAGACAAAACTACGGCAACATCAGACAGACGGTCACGACTGGACAGAGACAATCAATCAACATAATAAACCGTCTGTTATCAGAGTTGTGCAGGTTCCGAGTGAAACCAACAACAATATCCATTCAGCAGAAGAGAAACCTGGTGTCATTATTGTGGGATTTCTGGTCACTGGCAACGAGAATGTCGGAAAAGAAAGCTTGATTTTATGAGAAGTGGCTAGGATAAGCAGTGTCCGTCTAAGTGAAAATGGACTCAAGGCAACAGCCCCAACGCTGATGCAGAAATTTAAGAAGCCCTCTCCGGCTCAGCAGAAGAGTTTTCTGGATGATGTGGAGATAAACTAACAGACCCCCTATTATGTCCCATCTCAGCTGGTGTACATATGAAATCGAATGAAATATATGTGAACATGATGGTTAACAACTTTGCAGTACATTTTCTTTCGTAGACACAGGTGCTGAAGTCACTGTATTGCCCATATCTAATGCAAAACATATATGTCCTCAGTACACAGGCAAGAACATGAGAGCGACAGGAGTGGGGGTGGACAAAGACAGATATGAAACAAACCTTTATCAATTTCTCTTGTTCCAATGAAGGTTGATGCAGGAATGTGGATAGGCTCATTTGAACAGCCTATTTTAGGTCTTGATGTTATTATGCAACTTGACTCTACATTGAATATTTCTGAAGGAAAGGTGATGTGGCAAATTAGACAACTGCAGGGCTCTACAGTTCAGAACTATCCTATTTGGACTACAAAGAAAAATGAGTGTGGAACTTTGGATAAGGAACCAGTGTGCTTTACAGGTGTTGCTCCACCTTGCACAAAACAATATTCCATTAGCAAGGAAGCTATGGACTCTACTAAAGTAGTGAGTAAAGATCTATGGGACATGGGTATAGTTGAAAAGACACCATGTAATCRGGCTACTCTCATGTATCCTCCAGATACCACATTACTTGAACACGACTGGTGTGAATTGGTTTCGGATCAGCTCTCTGATAAGTTTATAGAGTCATTTCTTTGGAAAAACCGTGAGTTTTATCTTAAACACAGACAGTTCAAGATTGTGGGGGGGGGGGGGGGGGGGGGGGGGGTGGGGAGGCTGGGCAGTTACTAACAAATGGACAATGTGATAGTGACAGACACGTTACCTGCAGGAACATCAGCAGAGGTGGCGGAATTGGTGGCTTGACAGAAGCATGTAAACAAGCTGAAGGAAAACTAATATCTACACAGACTCWAGGTCTGCTTTTGGTGTTACCCATTATTTTGGAAAAATATGGAAAAACAGAAGATTCATGACATCACTGGGAGCTCCTGTGAAGAATGGACCAGAGGTGATGGCTCTACTGAATGCGTTGCAATTTTGAAAATGAAAGCACATGGAAGAATCTTTAGACAAAAGTAATGATTTGGCTGACAGAGCTGCTAAGGCGGCTGCCAAGAGAAAACCTCTGTCAGCTAAACTGATTAGGAGATACACCTTGGATACATTGCAACATATTAGAGATATGCGAACAATGAAGTGTGGGAATGGATGGCTGCAGGATGCAAACTCAATCAAGGTGTGTGGAAATACAACCTGAGATGTGTAGCGCCAAATGCACTCTTACCCTACTTGGTGACACAGATCCACTCTTTGGGACACATTGGTGTGGACAAGATAGTTTATCGTTTTGTGGGCAAATGGTGGAATCCTGGTGTGCGGAAAGAGGCGGAGGCTGTTGTGGCAAATTGCAACATTTGTATGGAAAACACCACCAAGGGACGAGTAAAAGTACAGACACGACGAGCACCTGCRCTACCAGGACCCTTCAGACATCTACAGCTTGATTACATCACACTGCCCAAATGTAAAGGACATGAAGATGTGCTGGTTGTTGTTGATCGTTTCTCACGATGGGTTGAAGCCTACACTACTAAGAAAGGAACTGCACAACACACAGCTAAAATTCTATTCGACAAATCATTCCCAGATGGGGATTTCCAGAACAATTAAATTCCGACCAAGGCACTAATTTCACAGGAAAAGTGTGTCAGGAGGTAGCTCGTCTTCTGAACATAGACTGGCAACTACACTGCCCTTATCATCCTCAATCGAGTGGACAGGTAGAAAGCACAAATCAAGTTTTGAAAGACTTTCAAAGTTGCATCAAGAAGGGATAGCATGGCCAGATGCATTGCCTACGGTATTATGTATTAAAGGGCAACACATAACAAAACCACAGGGTTGAGTCCATTTGAGGTCGTCACAGGTCGACCCATGTCACTACCAGGCACGTTAGATTTGAGAAAAGCACTGTTTCACTTTGAGTGACACAATGCTTAACTATTGCATACAACTCTCTAACGCATAGGAGAAGCAGACAGACAAGTTAAAGAGGCGTGGGGAATAACTCCCAAGGGGGGACATGACATAGTACCAGGACAGCGGGTGATGGTAAAAAAATGTAACAGAGATGCTAGGGCCAAAATGAGAAGGTCCTTATCAAGGTTTGCTCATAACGAGGTCAGCAGTAAAAGTCCAGGGAAAATCACAATGGATACATGTCACTCATTGCAAGGTTGTCCATTTTGATGACACGGGGGAGCCTGGAGAATAAATAACTGATTGATTAGCAATCGGGGGCCAATCTCAGGTGAAGAAGCATAGTAAGATGATCAGAATCTGATAAGCTTCTATGTTGTACACCGCAGTCATCATATTCGGGATATCTAGGTGAAATGTCCAACTTTTCCTGAAAATCGGGACATGCTTACTTAGGGAAAGCTATGTGAAATTTCTCTTGAAACCAGGACATGTTACTTTCACTTTTTTMTTTCCTTCGTTACAGGTTATGAGAATCTACCGTCTGAAGCTGAAGCAATATCCCTTGATCCAAGGACTGTACTTGAAATGATACAAGATCACCGGTGAAGTGTTCATTACATGAGTCCTTAACCAGTGGAACAGAAGAAGGATTTCTCACTACTGGCAGACTGATAACTATTAGAAATGATGTTCTGACAATGTGGCACTGATACCAGTGTGGAAGAGCTGGTCACTTAAAGGACTTGGTGAATGATTACCTTTCCAATAGGACGATTGAATATTGTCTTGTAGAAATGTTTTTTGTTGTGAGTTCTCACAATACAGAATGTGGTAGGAATTGTAAGGGACATCCTAATTACACCTGTTAATACCTATTTTCTAAAACTTTGGTTGAATCTATTTCTTATTGTAACAGCAAGTACAATACGCCCTTTGAGTTCTATAGAAATGCAAGGTGTTTAATGTAAATTATTTTATGCTTAGTGCTAATGTTTTTTATACTGTATTTTTTCATGTTTTCTATTGTCATTTTCAAAAAATACATTTTAAGTATATTTATTTTTAAAATGGTCTAGGGGGAGTGTAAGAATATTTCGAAGATAAATACACAACGCAGAGGACGAGAGGTTAATAGAGTACTAACAATCAATGGAAATAGTAGTTTTCCTGTAATWGGGGATTAATGAGCAATGGGTATGGGAGGGATTTGTCTATACAGTGAGCCTGAAATAGGATACTTGTTATTTGGCCCAGTTTTATTGCAAGGAATTCTAATTGGCTAGGGCTGGGTTATAAAACCAAATGCTGTCCCTTTGTTCTGTGGAGAACTGGGWGAGAACCACAGAAAAGCATCACTAAGGACAGGGGAGAATGACCATCTACCTACCTCTCAGCATAACATTATGATTTATCCTCTTTGAATAAACATATTTCCTCCCCCTGATTTGCATTGGGGTCTGTGTTAAAGAATAACATCAACTACTAACAATACCATTGGTGTTTAACATGAGTTTCAGCGTGAAATAGCCTTTACTTTTTTTTTTACATATATTTATTTTACTATGTCAATATGTAAATCATTGGTTCCAAAACTGGTGGCAGTTGTTAAAAAAAAAAATTGTTGGAAGAGATAATTTGGGTATTTTCTTTTGGTCCATATGGTCTATCCACTAGAAACTCATGGACATACATTTCTAGATTTTTGTTGTTGTTGTTATTAAAGTATAAATGATCAAAGTTAATGAAAGGGAAAACCTACTCAGTTGCGCAACTGAATGTATTCAACTGAAATATGTCTTCCGCATTTAACCCAACCCCTCTGAATCAGAGAGGTGCGGGGGGCTGCCTTAAATTGACTTCCATGGTGCCCGGGGAACAGTTGTTGGGGGTTAACTGCCTTCCTCAAGGGCAGAAAYACAGATTTGTCCACCTTGGCAGCTTGGGGATTCGAACCGGCTACACCAATAACCTGGGCTTGGAATCTGTTCCTTAAAGACAGRAAAGGCCTTTTTCTCCACATTTTCTGACTTCGAGCTCCTCTTCCAGTAGAAATGGCCCGTTGATGCCAGCTGATGTTGACCCAGTTTAATAAACTTATTATTTTCTCAAAATTCAGTTTCTCCATTTCGTTTTCCCAGGTTTCAGCTTTTCCCCCCCGATTTTAATGTTCTCTTTCAAAAACCACACATTTTTAATAGAAAAACAACAATTTGAGACCACTTTTGAGATCTAGGGAAAACCTAAGAAATGTTCATTTTTGGGTGTAGATAACCTTTCATTCAAGTGTGCACCAGCAAGACACTTGCTTGGCTAGCAGTGTTTCTGTAGCACACGTGATTGCTGAGTTAGCTAAACAAATCCCTACTGGATTGATGCAAATAATCATGATCTCATTCTGCCAGGTAGGCACAGACTACTTTGTAGTTAACATTTAATTGAGAAGGTTTTTATGAAACCCTTTCCATCTACCAGAAGGCAGTTGTCATTAGCATCCTCGCTAACAGCTACACAAAGTGGTAGACAAACGCGCACAAACATGGGGATTCACGAGCAGTTGCCTCTTCAGAAAGTTGAAGAAAAATATGAATCACTTAGGCTACGCATTTCGTTCATGACATCATAATCTTTGGCAAATTAATTGATTTCCTACRAAGTTCAAGACATGATTAAATATTGTTGAATTATGTTTTAATGTCTGGATTCCGTCCACATTCCCTGCATCGCAAATTTTGTAGGGCCTTAACTATTAATAAAGCTCCTCGTTTTATTTCCTGTAACCTTTGACAAGAAACTGCTGAGCCCCCACACCACACAGTATCTGGAACATACATGTAATGAATGCAAAATTTCACAAAATTGTATTGAGCTTGTTAAATCATAAAGCTAAAACAATCCCCATGTGTTCCATTTCATAAGTTAGTTTCAACTTCTGATTTCTCTTTAACCTCCTCATGTACCAACTAGTACTGGGTAGAAGTTGTCATTGAACAGAGATCTGTAACCAGATTACCCCTCCCCGAAACACTATCCATTGTAAAGAAAAACAAATCTGACCTTAGATCAGTTTCTAAGGGTAGCTTCACCCTACTCCTATCAAGCATGTCCTTAAGAACCTCTCTGCTGTCTGTGTGACTCAGAAGAACCATTAAGTCCACTGGCACAAGGCTGTATCAGARACAGACCATAAAGCCTGGCTTTATTTTCGCTCCTTCTCCAGGAGCACAGTGTGCTGCAATCTATCCCTATCCGTGTGTYTGGAGAGATCTGATTGAGAACACTGTAGCTGCCAATGCTGCAGTTGCTTCGCTTGTATCCTTGGGATGTTGCAGTTGCTTCGCTTTTATCCTTTGTTGTTAAAAAATAAATAKAAATGTATTGTTGACATTATCTATAGTAGTTAGTAGGGATGCACAATATATTGGTAAGCATATCGGAATCGGACGATATTAGCTAAAAATGCCAACATTGGTATGTCTAGTTTAACGCCGATGTTAAAAACCGATGTCAAAACTACCGTGCACCTATGAAGTAGGTGCATGACGTAATAACGCCACGTAAAATCCTAACCTACCCCACACAATGTCTGCTGTGTGGATCAAGCAGCCAACAAGTCCAGCAGTCATTTGAAAGAGTAACAACATTTCAGCGAGACAACTCAAAAGGCGAAATCCATTTAAGCCAAGATAATGGAATTCATTMCCCTTGACAATCAACCGTTCTGTCGTGGGTGATGTTGGCTTTCGCCGACTGGTCGAGCACCAGTACACACTACCAAGTGCGCTATTTTTCAGATGTTGCCCTACCGGAGTTACACAGTAATAGTGTCACTGCTATTAGCTTCACAACATGCATACTACGGAACGACGTTTGGGTCTTTGCTTGTCAGAAAAGATACAATAGCACTGTCAAAGCTGTACAAAAAAGTCTGCAAACAAGCAAACACGTACAATGTGTTTTCAATACCGCGTTGGTAATTAAGCATTTGTTCGACCACAACTTCTGGGGTAGCTAGCTTTAGCTTGGTACCTAGCTAGCACCAATACAACCAGCCTGAAAACAATGACCAGTAGAAACTGCAGTCATTTTCATTATTCTTAGGAATCCTTGTGAGTAAGTATTAGCTAGGTTGCCACTTGTTGTTCGCCTACTGAAATTGAACTTCAGTTCATGAAAATAAATAGCTAGCCAGCTACTTAACCCTGTTGCCCAAAGCTAACGTTATAAGCAGCCAGCTAGCTTCATCTGGCTAYTGATGCTCGACCGGACCGGGTTGTGTTTTGAAGCTAGCCACAATAAGGATTAGGCACTAGTGGAATTTACGGTTCGCCTTCAAAATAAAAGTATGTCATTGACTGATGCAAATTAACAAATAGTAAAATTATGCAATAGTTTTATTTTGAAGGCTAACTGTAAGTCCACTATTGTGGCTAATCCTTATTGTGGCTAGCTTCACAGATGGGTCCGACCATAAATTAGGGTTATTTTAGAAGACACCTAGCTATATAGTTAGCTAGCTAACTATATAGCTACTGAAACAGATTGTGTCGTGTTATTTGACACGTCAAGTATCTTTTTTGGCACYCAAAAACCCAAATGGCGTTCCAAAGAAATCCTGGTTGAGAATGAAACGACTGAACAACGAAACAGCACAGCAAGTAAGTGAAAGAAATAGGTTTTGATTATGTTTTACTGGTAATGGGGACATACGTAAATGCCAACAAAATAACTTTTCGGTCAGTGTGGTGTGTGTGTAACCTTTATCTAGGCAAGTRAGTTAAGAACAAATTCTTATTTACAATGACGGCCCGGACGATGCTGGGCCAATTGTGCGTCGCCTTATGGGACTCCCAATCACGGCCAGATGTGATACAGCCTGGATTCGAACCAGGGACTGTAGTGACGCCTCTTGCACTGAGATGCAGTACCTTAGACCGCTGCATCCATGTGTGCGTTACCTATTTAACTGTACTAGAATGCTTAAAAAGGACGCTAAAATTTTAAATATCGGTTATCAGTATTGTTTTTTTTGGCAAGGAAAATATCGTATCGGCCAAAAATGTCATATCGGTGCATCACTAGTAGTTAGTACCAGTATTACCATCATTATCAACTCMAATGTGAAAATATTTTACCTTGTGCGTGAAAATAAACGTAACAGAGAATACAAAACCTAATACATCTGACAAACACACACATACTGCATGAAAAGAGCAGTGTATGATTTCCATCCCTCTTGGAAGAAGCACAGTATTCTGAACAAATGCAGCAGATACATCTGAGAGCGATGTGTAAACAGTAGCCTGCGGTGTTGTGACACAGCATGAGGTTGAGCCATAGCCTGAGGCGGAATTATCTGACTTGCATTTTCTGCACAAATACTGTATCTACAGTGAGCGTGAGGTGAGCGTACTGTACCGAGTCTATGGTGTACATCCTAAAAGTGAAGCTGGCCTCTATTGAGCAAGACATTAACCGATGGCCAGTGTTGGAGAGTAGTGAACTACATGTAGTTCAACTAATAATTTAACAACATTTTGCAGTAGCTTGGTGCTAGTTGAACTAAGTRCAGATCTTGGTAGTATTTTTTGTAGTTAATTACTATTTACCATGTATCTAACTACTGGACCTACAAAAATAAAATATGAGTAGTAGGAAAGAATTTCATTTTTTGGCTTCAGACCTTCCTAATTCTCACTTGAAACATCGTTTTAATTTAGCCTATTAAACACAAACTTTGTTAACACAACTCCAGAGTGATCTGTTCATGCAATTTGAGGTCTATGATATTTCAGATTTAGATCTAGCTATTTCGTGATAAATAATAATAATAATAGTGAACTACTTTTTCAAAATTACTTTATGTAAACTAAACTCAGCAAAAAAAGAAATGTGTAAATATTTGTGTGAACATAACAAGATTCAACAGACAGACATGAACTGAACAAGTTCCACAGACATGTGACTAACAGAAATGGAATAATGTGTCCCTGAGCAAAGGGGAGGGGGGGGGGGGGGGTCAAAATCGAAAGTAACAGTCAGTATCTGGTCTGGGCACCAGCTGCATTAAGTACTGCAGTGCACCAGATTTGCCAGTTCTTGCTGTGAGATGTTACCCCACTCTTCCACCAAGGCACCTGCAAGTTCCCAGACATTTCTGGGGGGGGGGGGGGGGGGGGGGGAAATGGCCCTAGCCCTGCGATCCAACAGGTCCCAAACGTGATCAATCGGATTGAGATCCGGGCTCTTCCATGGCAGAACACTGACATTCCTGTCCTGCATGAAATCACGCACAGAACGAGCAGTATGGCTGGTGGCATTGTCATGCTGGAGGGTCATGTCAGGATGAGCCTGTAGGAAGGGTACCACATGAGGGAGGAGGATGTCTTCCCTGTAACGCACAGAGTTGAGATTGCCTGCAATGACAACAAGCTCAGTCTGATGATGCTGTGACACACCCCTCCAGACCATGATGGACCCTCCACCTCCAAATCGATCCCGCTCCAGAGTACAGGCCTCGGTATAACGCTCATTCCTTCGACGATAAATGCAAATCCGACAATCACCCCTGGTGAGACAAAACCGCAACTCGTCAGTGAAGAGCACTTTTTGCCAGTCCTGTCTGGTCCAGCAACGGTGGACGACAACAATAGGCGACGTTGTTGCCGGTGATGTCTGGTGAGGACCTTGTGCGTTCCTGGTGTAACTCGGGCAGTTGTTGTTGCCATCCTGTACCTGTGCCGCAGGTGTGATGTTCAGATGTACCGATCCTGTGCAGGTGTTGTTACACGTGGTCTGCCACTGCGTGGATGATCATCTGTCCGTCCTGTCTCCCTGTAGCGCTGTCTTACGCGTCTCACAGTACAGACCTTGCAATTTATTGCCCTTGCCACATCTGCAGTCCTCATGCCTCCTTGCAGCATGCCTAAGGCACGTTCACGCAGATGCGCAGGGACCCTGAGCATCTTTCTTTTGGTGTTTTTCAGAGTCAGTAGAAAGGCCTCTTTAGTGTCCTAAGTTTTCGTAGCTGTGACCTTAATTGCCTACCGTCTGTAAGCTGTTAGCGTCTTAACGACCGTTCCACAGGTGCATGTTCATTAATTGTTTATGGTTCATTGAACAAGCATGGGAAACAGCGTTTAAACCCTTTACAATGAAGAAGTTATTTGGATTTTTACGAATTATCTTTGAAAGACAGGGTCCTGAAAAAGYGACATTTCTTTTTTTGCTGAGTTTATATTACTCGTAAGGGTAGCTTAAGTGTAGCTTAACTTCTTCCAGTGTTAAGTGACTGGTAGCTTGGTAAACTATTTTCAGAGTAGCTTTCCAAACACTGCCAATGGCTAGTTTCTGCATTCATTATAAACAGACTGAGTGCCACTGACAGTGTAGGTGTGGTGCTAGTAGTTAAAACCTRGTAGTCTGTTGCATTTACATAGAAAAAAGGAACTAATGCTCTCTTAGAAGCACAAAGACACCATTCACCTAAATGCCCAATACAATAAAAATAAAATCCTGTGTTATACAGTACCAGTTAAACATTTGGACACACCTACAAGGGTTTTTATTTTATTTGTACTATTTTCTACATTGTAGAATAATAGTGAAGACATCAAAACTATGAAATATGGAATCATGTAGTAACCAAAAAAGTGTTACACAAATCAAAATATATGTTAGATTCTTCAAAGTAGCCACCCTTTGCCTTGATGACAGCTTTGCACAATCGTGGCATTCTCTCAACCAGCTTCATGAGGAATGCTTTTCCAAAAGTCTTGAAGGAGTTCCCACATATGCTGAGCACTTCTTGGCTGCTTTTGCTTCACTCTGCGGTCCAACTCATCCCAAACATCTCAATTAGGTTGAGGTCCTGTTGAAAAACAAATGACAGTCACACTAAGCGCAGATGGGATGGAGTAGCGCTGCAGAACGCTGTGGTAGCCATGCTGATTAAGTGTGCCTTCAATTCTAAATAAATGACAGAGAGCGTCACCAGCAAAGCATCCCCACACCATAACACCACCTCCTCCATTCTTCACGGTGGGAACCTCACATGCAGAGATCCTCAGTTAGCCTTCTCTGCGTCTCACAAAGACACGGCAGTTGGAACCAAAAATCTGGACTCATCAGACCAAAGGACAGATTTCCACTGGTCTAATGTCCATTGATCTTGTTTCTTGGCGCAAGCAAGTCTCTTCTTATTATTGGTGTCCTTTAGTAGTGGTTTCTTTGCACCAATTTGACCATGAAGGCCTGATTCACGCAGTCTCCTCTGAACAGTTGATGTTGAGATGTGTCTGTTACTTGAACTCTGTGAAGCATTTTGGGTTGCAATTTCTGAGGCTGACAACTCTATATAACTTATCCTCTGCAGCAGAGGTAACTCTGGGTCTTCCTTTCCTGTGGCACTCATGGGAGCTAGTTTCACCATAGTGCTTGATGGTTTTTGCGACTGCATTTGAAGAAACGTTCAAAGTTCTTGAAATTTTCCGCATTGACTGACTTCATGTCTTAAAGTAATGATGGACTGTCATTTCTCTTTGCTTATTTGAGCTGTTCTTGCATTGAAATGCATTCCTGGTGACTACCTCATGAAGCTGGTTGAGAGAATGCCAAGAGTGTGCAAAGRTGTCATCAAGGCACAGGGTGGCAATTTGAAGAATATAAAATATATTTAGATTTGTTTAACACTTTTCTGGTTACTACATGATTCCATGTTGATCATTCATAGTTGATGTCTTCATTATTATTCTACAATGTATAAAATAGTCAAAATAAAGAAAAACCCTTGAATGAGTAGGTGTGTCCAAACTTTTGACTGGTACTGTATATATCCACACTATGAGGTTGGAATAATACTGTGTAAATTATGATAATGTCCTTTAGGTAGCCTRGCGGGTAGGAGCGTTGGGCCAGTAACCGAAAGGTTGCTGGATCTAATCCCCGAGCTGACAAGGTAAAGATCTGTCATTCTGCCCCTGTGCAAGGCAGTTAACCCACTGTTCCCTGGGAGCCGATGACGTGGATGTTGATTAAGGCAGCCACCCGCACCTCTCTGATTCAGAGGGGTTGGGTTAAATGCGATAGACACTTTTCAGTTGAATGCATTCAGTTGGTAATAACTAGTCAGTTGTACCTTTCCCTTCCCTTAGTGTAAGAGCTGTTAGAAACAACTGCTTGAAATTTCAGCCTGTTTTGGTGAGATGGATTMTTGGCCTGCCTGGTGACATTACCAGATGGTAAATGAGTTAATAGACCAATGAGAAAGAGTTCCAAACCTCTCTGCCAATAACAGCTAATTTGTCATTTTCCCCTCCCAACTCAGACCACTCCCAGAGAGCCCTAGCAAAATTCTTGCATGAGAAATTGCTCTTTGCTAAGAAGCTATTTTTGTTTCTTTTTGACCATTTAATTGAAAACAATCACAGTAAGGTATTTAATTGTTACTTAGTTGTTATCCAGAAATTATATTTAATATTGAGATAAAAACAGCTGCATTGGAAGTTAAAACCCATATTATGGTTTTAATCTGATTTCAGTCATTTAATCCTATTGCACAAATAGCAGTAACACCATTTGTTGGGCCTCTGTARTGAACCATGGTATTTCAGAAAGAAAATAGAATGTTTAACCAGGGAGTTGGATTTCAGTTTATCTAACCAACAGGAGGCCTGCCTGAGGAGAATAAAGTGTCAACTGGCTAGAAACAGAAGCATGGCACACAAAGGATAACAGAGATTACAATACAGAATCAGGATTTCAGATGCCTAATAAAGAACAATGTATATGTGTTTACAACTGGTGCTCCTTGTAGTGTCAGTATGCCCTTGTCTAATAAAATACTGCTCTCTATCCCCTACTGTGAACTAACAGCCTCATAACTGGGTAATTTCACTTAAACCATTTCAGTGTCTGAACAAACCTTTTTGCCAAAATGTGCCATAATGCTGCTTTCTGAGAGGAAATGAACATTTCCTCTTACTTACAGTGATGATAGCTTTGCTGAGACACAGAGAGCCCCTGCAGCCGTACTCCCGCTCATCCTCTGACTTATAGTAGCTCAGAGTGTTGTTCTTCAACACTACCCACCGGTCCTGCCATCCGTGAATGTAGTTGGTCCACTGTCAACAAAACATAAGAGCAGATATTCAAGCCTACAACTCTACTAGCGGTGTACTTACAGTAGMACAGGGGTCATGTATTTAGTTTCACACAATCACTATAGATAACAATGATTGGTTAAATTAATTTCCTGATTAATTGAAAGAGAAGTGGGTGTTGCATGTCCCACAAAAGGATGCCATTAATGGCCAGGGATTGACATTAAAGGTCACCCTATTGCTTGAGGCAAGTGAACTGAGCAGTGGAGCCTGCTTTGATGTTGTCCCATTGGGCATGTGATCAAATAAAATAACCAATCTGCAAAGAATTCCAGTAGCCTAAAACGAATCTTTCTGATTCCTCCCCATGTGTAGATGAAAGGCAGGCGATATATGGCACTTCTGTGTATAAATAGCTCATTTACATTTTTGGTCAACTGATCATAATCCTCGAGCAACCCCAAAAAATACTGGGCAAGTGCCTTTCAGACTTGAATGTCAATCCCTGATTGCAATTTGGCCCAGGCAGCTTGTTATTAGTAACAGCGGCCGTTTGTTTGTTGTACCTATTGGCTGATAGTAATCTGACCCAACCATTGTACACCATAGGGAAGTGTACAATGGGCACATCAAACTTTGAATAAAAGCTAGCAGGTATTTAGTTATTGTAGTTGTATCATAGTGTTTTTTTTTTAGAGGATCAAGTCCTAATTATCTATTTGAATAAAGATACATTGTTTGTTGTTTGACTTACCTTGCTTAGAACGCCACCGAGTTCAACAGGCTGCCCAGATTCGGGATCCACATCTTCATCTGAGCCCGACGAGTTCGAACTCTTCTCCGACATTGAACAACCAAGTTGTTGGTAGTTACCTAGAGGCTAGCGTTTACCACGAGCAAATTAAAATACACAAATTGATAACACTTGGCCTAGCGAGTGTTGCCAAATCGGTTAGAGGGCAAACGTTGTAGCAAAACATGAGACAGTATATCTAAGCAAGCCACTCCTGATTGTCTCTGGCATGCAATAATTGCATGGTTAGCTAACTAACGTAGCGTTAAATCCACAACTTCTTGCAGGCTATATGTTTCGATAGCAACACGACGTAACGTTTGCTATCTCAAGTTAGCTAGAAGCAAATGCAATGCATTTAGCTAAAGCTAGTTAGCTGGCTAGCAATCCAGTCAAAACGCAGCAGTCAAAATAGTCCTTCTGTTTAAATGCGCCATATCCTCTACGATCAATTACACAGGGCAAATCCTTTCAGAGATGCCCTCAGACTCCGAGAACCTACAGTACGATAGCTAGCCTCCCCGCGAATCTGTGGTACGCTGTCATGAACCGGACGACCCAAATCTGTTTGCCTCCGCCTGTGGTTGTTCGGTATCATCGCCGCTATGCAGAAACTGCGCAAAATATATGAGCTCTATATCAAAATCACTTGCTACGATGTGATATTCCATTGTTTGAGTAAATTAATCACGTTACGTAGAGAGATCATATTAATAAATCAATAACACTGGCTCACCTGTTAAAGTTTAGGTAGATGGACATGTATTGTCAAGGTTTTGTTTATCAGCGCTGTAGAGAAGGTTGCAATTGCGGTCGCAATTCGGGGCGTTCCTGGATGTTGGGCATTCCTGCATCTTCTTCTTGAGTTAGGTTTAACAGCGGTTGGCATACAAATTATGATGCATTACCACCAACAACTTGACCGGGGTATAAATCCATTATACTTTGATCCACAAAACAAAATGGAGAAAAAATGATATCAACAATTACCCTACATTAACCTTATACTCATTAAAACACACAACAATATTCTAACATCCCTTTATCGGGCAAAGACAACATCAAAACTCAAAAGAACAGGCAATGACTCTCACCAGTCATGCCACCCAGTCTGCATCGCACCAAACGACAAGCATCACAAACACCGGGAATCTTCCCCTTCAGCTGGTCCACCTTCACATTTACCGCTACCCCAGTAATCACTCCTTTCAATGGCGCCCTATTCCTAAGAGCAAAGCAATAAACCGATCTCGCTCCCTCTGGGCAGAAGAAACATACACAAATATCACAAGCCCACTACGTGTTACCTTCAATGACTCAGCTGCACCCAACTCCTTTCCCACCCACCCTGAAACCACAAATGGATCAGCCAAAAGGCAAGGATTCACTTTCTCAAAAAATGTCACTCCTACTGGATGAGATTGTTCTTTATCATGTCCATTGATGAAAGGCTCGGGCTCCGAGCTCTTCACCACAGCTTCCACTCCATTTAACTCGCTCTCACTCATTTCTATTTCACCTCCAGCACTTGACCTGGCATACTCCTTGCTCTGCTTYTACTTGCCACCAGTCTTCTTCGCCTCCCCATCTCCCTTTCTATTGCCATCTTCATCAAATTCAACCTCAACCTCTGCTTTCCTCATTCTCTTCGARGCCTTCTTCCTCCTTTTCCTCTTTCCTTCATCACAGCTGAAACAGAAGACTGTCTCCTCCAGCTTAGGTAGAGGCAGTAGGTCCCCACACTCATAACAAAAGTTCTTGTGGTTCCCGCTTGTCTCTGTAGCCTTTTCCCACTCAACCGTCCCCACAAAATCCATGCTCCCAGCTTCTTCTTCATCAATTGGCCTCTCTACCCGCCGGGCATTCCTGCAGGAACAACTCTTTCTACTTCTATAGAGACAAGATACTTGTCTCTCCGCCCTAACAATTGGAGTAGTTGTCCACAAAGCAGCACAGCAGGCTGTCTAGCTCCCGTATATCCTTTCTTTGGATTTGTGGATCTAATTATTTTCCAAAATTTTTGAATATTTGATGAGGGTTGTTGACTTCAACCACCTGTATTCTACAGGAGGTTGGTGTCACCTTAATTGGGGAGAACGATCTCGTTGTAATGACGAGCGGAGTAGATGGAATGGTAACAAATACATCAAACACATGGTTTCCAGGTGTTTGATGCCATTACATTTGCTCGGTTCCGACCGTTCCAATTGAGCCTTTCTCCCTCAGCTGCCACCTGTGCTGAACTCAATAGAGAGATGCTATGCTACTAGCCTCATGTCATGAATATGCATAGCCATCTCGAGACAACTCTGATATAAAGTGTTTTGCGGGGATGTCATGTGTCCTACTTATATTGTACCTTTATATCAGTACACTCGTAACAAATTAAGCATTACGAAAATTCTATTCAATCAAATAAACCTCACGTTGCAAATAGGTCTTTCATTTAACGTTTTACCAAATTCTAAACTCATTGATCTACATACAAAAACTCCTTGCTTGGTGTGCAAAGAGATTAAAACGCCACCTGCTGGAGGGAGACAGATTTTCCGTCGAGTTGGGCCTCTCTCTTTACCTCTTCCTCTCTGACTGCACCTCCGGTCCTGCCCATTAATGACGTTGCTAGCATGCGGAAGCAAATTCAAAACTCAGGAGTGAAGACCGAAGACAGGATGCATCGGCAAAGAAGATACTTATAACGGCGCCAAATTCGGCCAGTACACAAACAAAATATAATTTTGTTTTTGTCATTGATAGTTGGAAACTTGCTTCAAACGTTACTAGCTGTTTAGAATATTTTTAACCAACTTTTGGTACATATTGTGGTAGCTAGCTTGTTAACTTAGTTACCATAATTATTCTTGCTTGGTTTAACTTTAACTTTATGTATTAAATGCAGGGTCTCACTTGAGGTAAAGGATGGAGACTGGGGGACCTCCCCCAGTGGGGAGGGCTTCCTCTCCAGAATGGCCCTCAACAACAACAAGGCTGGAATGGAGGGCCTTGACAGGGACAAGATAAACAATATCATCACCAAGGTACCATTTTGAGAACTTTTGTCTGTATCCAAACACCCAAACTAACACTCGCCTAGACTCTGAGTTAATACCCTAGTTAGCTACCTTACTGTAATGTAATGGCACAGGAACTGACAAACCCACTTGTGTTGAGGCCCAGTGTGTTCTCTTCTCACAGTGTAACATGGCCAGTTACTGGAGGTCATCAGCCTCTGTGTTTACCTTCCTCTCCTACAGGGCTCCAGGTTCTATGAGAACGAGATGAAAAAGGAACAGCAGGTGAACCAGCGCATTGAGAGGATGATGCTGCAGAAAGCACACATCACTGAGCAACAGTTGAGCAAAGCACAAACACAGGTACAGTGCAGGCGGGCTCTATACACACGCGGGCTCCCGAGTGGCGCAGCGGTCTAAGGCACTGCATCTCAGTGCTAGATGCGTCACTGCAGACCCTGGTTTGATTCCAGGCTGTATCACAACCGGCTGTGATTGTGAGTCCCATAGGGCGACGCACAATTGGCCCAGCGTCATTAGGGTTTGGCCGGGGTAGGCCATCATTGTAAACTGACTTACCGAGTTAAATAAAATTTAAAAAACACACACATAGGTATTATGCGACCTCTGACACACAGATACAGTAAGTTTATAGCTTCTACAGTATATTTTTATATTTATTTATCTAGGCAAGACAGTTAATTAAGAACAAATTCTTATTTTCAATGACGGCCTAGGAAAAGTGGGTTAACTGCCTTGTTCAGGGGCAGAACGACAGATTTTTACCTTGTCAGCTCGGGGATTCGATCTTGTAACCTTTCGGTTACTAGTCCAACGCTCTAACCACTAGGCTACCTGCCGCCCCCATATATTTAGTTGTTATAATTTGATTGAAGCTCTGTCGCCTCTGAACATCTTGTTGTAGGTGGAAAAGATTACCTTTGACCTGGAGAGGGTTTGTGACTTGAGCCGTGTCACTGTGCACGTGGACATGGATGCCTTCTACGCTGCGGTGGAGACGAGAGACTATCTTGACCTGAAGGACAAACCCATGGCCGTGGGCTCTATGAGCATGCTGGTGAGATTCTATACAGGACTGTTAATTTGCTAGCAACGTACACTACATGGCCTAAAGTATGTGGACACCTCTTCCTATTAGGGAATTTGGCTATTTCAGCCACACCCGTTGCTGACAAGTGTACAAAATCGAGCACACAGCCATGCATTCTCCATAGACAAACATTGGGAGTAGAATGGCCCGTACTGAAGAGCTCAGTGACTTTCAACTTTCAACATGGCACCATCATAGGATGCTACCTTTCCAACAAGTCAGTTCGTAAAATTTCTGCTCTGCTAGAGCTGCCCCGGTCAACTGTAAGTGCTGTTATTGTGAAGTGGAAACGTCTAGGAGCAACAACGGCTCAGCCGAAAAGTGGTAGGCCACACAAGCTCACAGAACGGGAGCGGCGAGTGCTGAAGCGCATAGCGCGTGAAAATCGTTTGTCCTTGATTGTAACTCTCACTACCGAGTTCCAAACTGCCTCTGGAAGCAACATCAGCACAATAACTGTACGTCGGGAACTTACTGAAATGGGTTTCCCTGGCTGAGCAGCCGCACACAAGCCTAATATCACCATGCGCAATGGCAAGTATCGGCTGGAGTGGTGTAAAGCTCACCGCCATTGAACTCTCTGGAGTGATGAATCACGCTTCACCATCTGGCTGTCCGACAGACGAATCTGGGTTTGGCTGGGCTGTTTTTCATGGTTTGGGCTAGGCCCCTTAGTTCCAGTGAAGGAAAATGTTAACTCTAAAAGGTCCATACAGAAATGGTTTGTTGAGATCGGTGTGGAAGAACTTGACTGGCCTGCACAGAGCTCTGACCTCTACCCCATCAAACACCTTTGAGATGAATTGGAACGCTGACATCAGTGCCGACTTCACAAATTCTCTTGTAGCTGAATGTAAGCAAGTCCCCGCAGCAATGTTCCAACATCTAGTGGAAAGCCTTCCCAGAAGAGTGGAGGCTGTTGTAGCAGCAAAAGGGGGACCAACTCCATATTAATGCCCATGATTTTGGAAGGAGATGTTTGACGAGCAGGTGTCCACATACTTTTGGCCATACATACACTCATGTAGTGTATAAACCCAGGCTTCTCGTGAGCGAGACAGGATTTGGAAGGTTGGCCACGTAAGACTATGGAGACAAGCAAAATAATGTATAATTATATATTATTATTATTATATAGTTTGTTATGTGATGTTAAAATAAGAAAGCCAAGCCTGTTGACTTAGTCATCCTCGCTACCCAGAGGGAGGTTCATATCTGGCGATCTTTCTCACTGGTTCTCTTTCATGTATGAACTAGTTTATGGTGTTCTAACTGGATCTAAAAGATGGCCCATTATTGCACTACAACAATTACCTCATTGAGCCCCAGGTTGTGTCTACAACTTGTATCTGTTTTATCCACTCTCCTCAGACAACTTCCAACTACCATGCAAGGAAGTTTGGGGTCCGTGCCGCCATGCCTGGCTTCATCGCGAAGAAGCTCTGCCCAAACCTGGTTATTGTTCCAACCYACTTTGACAAATACAGAGCAGTGAGTGCTGAAGTAAGGATCTGACACACACACACAGTGTTTCAGTGGCCAGTGAGGCTTTTACTATATGTATAAATCCTCCCCAAACAGACATATGGGTCACTAATCATCCTATTCCTCTGCTAGGTCCGGGAGATCTTTGCAGACTATGACCCTCACTTCCTTCCCATGAGTCTGGACGAGGCCTACCTGAACATCAGAGGGCACCTGGAGCAGAGGAGGGTCTGGCCAGACGCCCTGCGTACCCACCGTCTCCGGGCCAACGACACTGGGACAGCTACATCCGTGTCAGTGCCAGGTCAGGAGTCGGTGTCTAAATACAGTGGATTACGGTGTAATAAATGTGTCATGTTCATTTGTTACACTGTTGGATTCCTTTTTTAAACCCATTTTGCAGTTATATGTTACATACTGTGATAAAGTTGTCATTTGTAAGACAACTTTGAGAGTCAATTGTAAGTAGTTCGAATGCGATACAAAGGCAGATAAATGTTCTATGGTAGATATAACAAAAGGAAAGAGGGTTATTAAGAGCTTAATAGCATAAGCCTCATCTAATTCTTCCTTCATTTTCTGCCTGACAGAAATTAAATTAGAAGGGATTGGAACTATGTATGTGTAGTCCCTRTCGCTTTCTCTTATCTAGTTCACTTTTGTCACCTGTCAAGTATAACAAATGACAAGGGGGTCAGAAGATAAGAGACATGGACACACAGCTGTGAATCATCTCTCATCTCACACCTCTCTCTCTCTCTAGTTGAAGAGCAGGGTGATGGCCTACAGGAGACAGTAGAGGGTCTGTCTCCTGTCCTGTTTGAGGACAGCCCCAGCTCCTCCTTCCCCTTTCTGCAGGATGCTCCTGGGGGCGGGGCTGGGGGAGATGTGATGGTGTTTGGGACCTGTGCCGAGGAGGCGGTGAGAGAGATGCGCTTCCGTATCGAGCAGAAAACCGCCCTTACTGCCAGCGCAGGTGAGAGAGACGCTGTGTGTTCATTTTCCTCAGAGGACACATTGTCTGAGTCCCAGATAGCACCCTATTTAGATTTTAATTGAACCTTTATTTAACTAGGCAAGTCAGTTAAGAACAAATTCTTATTTACAATGACGGCCTACACTGGCCAAACCCTCCCCTAACCCGGACGACACTGGGCCAATTGTGCGCCTCCCTATGGGACTCCCAATCACAGCCGGTTGTGATACAGGCCAGTATCGAACCAGGGTCTGTAATGACGCCTCCAGCACTTCGATGCAGTGCCTTAGACCGCTGCGCCACTCGGGAGCCCAAATTCCCTATGAAGTGTCTATTGCAACAGAGCTGAGGGTTACATAGTTGTGTGAAAATACCTCAGGGAACATTTGATATGTTACTATCCTAGTCTAACTTCATCATCCTATTCTGTATGTAGTCACATCAAGCTTGTAACACATTTGCCATGTGTCTTTTATTGGTCATTCTTCTAGGCATTGCCCCAAACATGATGCTGGCCAAGGTGTGTAGTGATAAGAACAAACCCAACGGCCAGTACAGACTCCCCTCTAACCGACAGGCTGTCATGGTATTCATACAGGACCTGCCAGTCCGGAAGGTAGGCTGCTATACACCTAACCTCAGCCCCAAACCTAGACAGCCTATTAAGGGATGCTTACTTAAGGATATTTMTTATGGACCGTGTTGCAAGCTGATGGCCTACAAATAAAGATGCGTAAAATATGGTATTTTGGTGTGACAGGTATCAGGCATTGGGAAAGTGACAGAGAAGATGCTGGGAGCTCTAGGTATCACCAGCTGTATCCATCTTGGCCAGGAGATGGCGTTGCTGGCCTTGCTGTTCTCTGAGACATCCTGGCACCACTTCCTCGACATCTCCCTGGGCTTGGGCTCCACACACATTGAGAGGTGCTGGCCGGGCAGGCAGAAGGGGTGGGCAGGGCAGAGAGGGGCAACTATACAGTAGATGAATCCTTCAAATGAGTTCAAGTCATCTGACTTGAGTCTGTCTGTTTTTTATTTACTTACAGGGACGGGGAGAGAAAAAGCATGAGCACAGAGAGGTAGTTGTTTTTCTTTTCTGGCAACATACAGTGAGCTCCAAAAGTATTTGCACAGTGACATGTTTGTTGTTGTTTTGGCTCTGTACTCAAGCACATAGGATTTGAAATGACAGTGACTATGAGGTTAAAGTGCAGACTGTCAGCTTTAATTTGAGGTTATTATATCCATATTGGGTGAACCGTTTAGAACTGACAGAACTTTTTGTACATAGTCTCCCCATTTTAGGGAACTAAAAGTATTTTGACAAATTCACTTATGTGTATTAAAGTAGTCAAGGGTTTAGTATTTTGTTCCATATTCTTAGCACGTAATGATTACATCAAGCTTATGACTAAAAACGTGTTGAATGCTGTTGCAGTTTGTTTTTGTTGTGTTTCAGATTATTTTGTGCCGAATAGAAATAATTAAATAATAGGTAAATAATTTGTCATTTTGGAGTCACTTTTATTCTAAATAAGAATAGAATACTTATTTCTGAACACTTCTACATTAATATTGATGCTACCATGATTATGGATAATAATGGATGAATCGTGAATAACTATGAGTGAGAAAGTTTGAGGCCTCTCACCATTACCAATAATGGGAGGTWAGCCATTTTGGGTGGGTAACTTTCTCACTCATCAGTACCTTATCTACCATTCATTTCTATTTGGCACAAAATAATCTGAAATGCAACCAAAACAAACTGTAGAGTCACAAGCTTGATGTAGTTATTGCGTGCTAGGAATATGTGACCAAATGCTACATTTTTGACTACTTACATCCGCAAGTTAATTTGGGTTGCCTGGCTACCCTGACTCCTTGCTCCAGCCAAACGCAACGCAACGCCACGCCTACGGACGTTAGTTTCTTCTCCGCAATGAGTCTGGATCTGAGTACCTCCCCGACCTTTCACCYAATGCAAACACATTCGGGGGCCGTCTGAATAGTCCAGAAACCGATGGGTTGAGCCAGAACACATGTGTGTAAAGTGGTGGTTTTAAAATTCGTCATTGGCTTAGATACTCTGATTAGTTAGAAACAATCTAATTGCTGACTTTGTGGTGACGAGGGGTGTTGTATAAAACAATCGACTTCAATGATGGCATTCTCAGACTAAAGTATGTAGCGAACGACAGACCAGCGGAAGAATGTGGTGTGAGTTGTCAGGCTATAAAACAGGGGGGACTATGTACAAAAAGTTCTGTAATTTCGATACGGTTCACCCAATGTGATCGCCTCATAATAACCAGACTGATTGCCGCTGTGCAGTGAACATTCATGTAAGCTTGCGAGATCAGGTGGCTTGCTAGGCTACCGATATGGATGAAAATACCCTCAAATTAAAGTTGACAGTCTGCGCTTTAACCTCATAGTCATTGTTTCAGTTAAAATGCATTTATTTATGTCACATATCCAGTTCAGAGACAGAATTACAAAAAATGTCACTGTCCAAATACTTTTGGACCTTACTGTATATGTGAAATAAATAGATAAATAATGGACATACTCTAATACTCTCCACACATCCAACATGTTTCTCTATCTCCTTCATTTTCTGTCAGGACATTTGGAGAGATGAGTGCATTAGAGGAGCAGTTCTCTCTGTGCAGGCAGCTGTGTCAAGACCTGGCTCAGGACCTGCAGAAGGAGGCTCTCAAGGTACTCCACAGCAGTAGTTTTCAACCCTCTCCTCGGGGACCCCCCAGACGTTTCACAATGTTGTTGTAGCCCTGAACTAGCTCACCTGTTTCACCTTTTCAGAGGCTTGATGATTAGTTGACAAGTTGAATCAGTTGTGCTAGATGTGGAATAGTTAAAATACATGGAACGACTGGGGGTCCCCGAGGAGAGGTTTGAAAAGTACAGCTCGGTTCATTACAGTACACTTTTAGTAATAGTATAGGTTATTACTAGAATAGAGTGCAGTTGTGTAGCACATTTCTCCTCGCTTAGAGTATATTTACTTAAACACAAATTCACTTGGATTCATAGTAAAAATGTTTGAAATCAAAAAACGATTCCCTAGTATTTGTCTTTTTGTGGCTATTATGTGATACAAAACCGTTCGCCAGTACATGGAACTGTGTAATGGCCGGTGTTAGTATTCAGCACCATTGTGAACAGCCATTGTCTGGCTGCCTATTTTTTCTCTGTGTTCTTGAACAGAAAGGATATTTCCTCAGAGAGGGTATTGAGAGGGTATTTTGGGGTCGTAGAACATCACAGTACCAGTGTTGGATCCCAGAATCAATCTGTCTCTAAGAAGCATCTCACACAATTACTAGAGCGTCTGTTCCCCTCCCAATCGATAGAGAGAGCTGCCTTGGCACGGCCATCACCCCCTGGCTGAGCCCTAATGTTCTTTTGATACCTGGAGGAAATAGAGAGCCATTATGGAGAATACCAGGGACCKGTGTGATCCTCAGCCTGGGGAATAGGCTGCTTGGGGATGATCGTCACGGTCTTAGGAAAATGTCTTTGACCCTTTTTCACTTAGTGTCATTTATCAGTCAAATCAATGTCTGTTTTGTCCTTTGAATCCATCGCCAGGTTCAACCAGATGTATCCTGTAATTCACCATGTCATTGCTCTGTTTTCTTCCAGGGCAAGACGGTGACGTTGAAGCTTAAAAATGTCAACTTTGAGATGAAAACCAGAGCGTGGACATTGCCGTGTGCCGTTGCTACGAGTGACGAGCTCTTTGCTGTCGCTAAGGACTTGCTGAAGACTGAGATTGACAACGTCAGCCCCCAGCCACTGAGACTGAGGCTCATGGGTAATCTTAACTTACCTTCTCTCACTGGTTTAAATGTATACCATTGGAAAAAAATACTTAATATGGCTGCATCCCGCTACCGGGATCGATATGACAACAGCCAGTGAAAGTGCAGGGCGCCAAATTCAAACAACAGAAATCTCATAATTAAAATTCCTCAAACATACATGTGTCTTATATAATTTTAAAGGTAATCTTGTTGTTAATCCCACCAAAGTGTCCTATTTCAAATATGCTTTTCAGCGAAAGCACTACAAACGATTATGTTAGGTCACCACCAAACCACAATAAGCACAGCCATTTTTCCAGCGAAATATAGCAGTCACAAAAACCAGAAATAGAGATAAAATGAATCACTAACCTTTGATTATTTTCATCAGATGACACTCATAGGACTTCATGTTACACAATACATGCATGTTTTGTTTGATAAAGTTCATATTTATATAWAAAAATCTGAGTTTACATTGGCGCGTTASATTCACTAGTTSCAAAAACATCAAGTGATTTTGCATAGCCACATCGTTTCAACAGAAATACTCATCATAAATGTAGATGATAATACAAGTTATACACATGGAATTATAGATATACCTCTCCTTAATACAACCGCTGTGTCAGATTTTTTTTWAACTTTACGGAAAAAGCAACCCATGCAATAATCTGAGACGGCGCTCAGAAATATAATAAAATTAGCCGCCATTTTGGAGTCAACAGAAACCAGAAAATACATGATAAATGTTTCCTTACCTTTGATGAAATTCATCAGAATGCAGTCCTAGGAATCCCAGGTCCACAATAAATGCTTGATTTGTTCGATAATGTACGTTATTTATGTCCAATTTGCTACTTTGGTTAGAGCGTTTGGTAAACAATTCCAAAGTCACAAAGCGCGTCCACTATAACGTGACGAAATGTCCAAAAGTTCCGTAACAGTCAGTAGAAACATGTCAAACGATGTACTGAATCAATCTTTAGAATGTTGTTAACATACATCTTGAATAACGTTCCAACCGGAGAATTAGATGAGCGGTGGAACGGAGGTCCTCCTCATTTGAACGCGCAAGGTGAAAGCATGGTCAGCTTGAGGCAGTGGTGACTAATTCCTGTCTCCTTCGGCCCCCCTTCACATTAGAGTCATCAGACAAAGTTCTATTGACTGTTGACATCTAGTGGAAGCCGTAGGAAGTGAAAACTCATCAATATCTCGCTGTAATTTCAATGAGAGCTTAGTTGAAAATCTGCCACCTCAGAAAAAATCCAAACAGGAAGTGGAACTTCTCAGGTTTTTGCCTGCCATATAAGTTCTGTTATACTCACAGACATAATTCAAACAGTTTTAGAAACTTCAGTGTTTTCTATTCAATACAAATAATAATATGCATATATTAGCAACTGGGACTGAGGAGCAGGCAGTTTACTATGGGCACCTCTGTGCACCTTTCATCCAAGCTACTCAATACTGCCCCTGCAGCCATAAGAAGTTAATATCACCATTCATGTATGTTGTATATATCAATAATATATGAAGTACTTTCTACTGATTCTGTTATTAATTCTTATCTTTAATTAAAATCAACCCTTGCGTGTCTGCAGGCATTCGAGTTTCCAGCTTTGTCAGCGCTGACGACAAGAAACCCCTGCAGAACAGCATTGTGGGATTCCTCCAGCAAGGCAGGGCTGACTCCAGTAGCTCCTCACAGATCTCCTCCCACAAGCCTGTGAAAGAGCATCAACCTAAGCCTCCAGGCCAGACCCAGCCCTTTCCCTGCCCTTCCCTGGTACAGCAGAGCCAGGGGCAGGAGGATCACCCCTGGGTACCCAGCTGTGGAGGTGGGGAGGACTGGGGAGCAGCAGCAGTCCATCTTCCAAAAAACTCGCGCCCAGAGGCTGCGGCTGCAAGCTGAGAGAGAGAACCCACCAGAGGATGGAAAGTGGAACGTCTTAGAGACCAGACTGGGCCCAGCCTCATCAGCCACCAAGCCCAAACAGACACAGACACCCATTCAGAATAATCCAAATACATCAGCAGAGACACACTTCTCTATGAGTGCATTGACAGCTTCTGACAACATGACACATGCACCTACAGCCAACAGCACAGAGGCCCATGTGTCTACTTCATTGTGCTGGTCCACAGAGCCAGGGACAGACAGTCTGACCTGCCCTGTGTGCTTCAGGGAGGTGAACACCACAGACCTGACAGTCTTCAACAGACATGTTGACCAGTGTCTCAGTGGGGTTCCTATGGAGCACAACATTCACACAGACACAGAACTAGAGAGAGGCTCCAGTGTCTGTGAGGAGGAGGTGGCGAAAGAGAGGGAAGAGGAGAAAGAGATAGCTGAAGGGGAAAGGAGGAGGGAGGAGGGGTTGATGGAGAAAGGTAGGGACCCACTCAGTAGGTGCATGTTGGACTCATTGGGCCTTCGATTGGACTCTAGTGCAGGTGATCATAAAGGACTACTTCTGTATGAGACTAGTACAACTAATATTTCACTAAACGCTGTGGGCCTGAACCCTGTCTGCCTTAACACTTGTCCAAATGGAGGTGTGTCTATACCTAGAGTTACAGACCCTAACATCCTGAAGGGTTCATCTCAAAGTGACCCTCGTGTTCGTCCGTTGTCCCCAGGTGGCCCTCGGCCAATGACTACGCCCAAGGTTGAGTCACATGACCCCAGAGAACCCGCCCTCACCTGCCCAGTGTGTCAGGTGACACAGGACACCGATAACCTCACCCTCTTTAACCTCTGTCTAAACCAGGAGGTCTTGCATGAGCTTGAAGGACTGGCGTCTGTGGACCGCACCACCCACAATGCAACACCTGCTGCCCACAAAGGTCAGTGTTTCAGAGATGTTTTATTTAATAATTGATCACACATTACATGTCACCATGGGGCACCGTGTGCAGATCGATGAGGGAAAAAACAATTCAATCCATGTTAGAACAAGGCTGCAACACAACAAAATGCGAAAAAGCCAAGGGGTCCGAACACACTCCGAACGCACCGCACGTAATGGAGCTCCATTTGTTCAGTTCTGTAAATAACTCACACGCTTGAAACCGAAAGACAACTCAAATGTGTCCAACAAAGCACCAACATGATTTACAAAATGTAAATGGTACAGAACAAAAACTGATATCTGGATTAAATACATTAACATAAAAGGTATACACTACTCTACCTGATTTAGTGCTGATCTTCAAACTTTCTTTATATTAAGCTTTTCAATACATATTGTTTTGCAAATGACAGTATGGACTATAACTACGGCTGTTCTGATCTGTTGTTGCACATTGTTCATGAATGTGTGTCTTGTAGTTCTTATACAAGGCCAAATTTAAAGTGTATTAATATGAATAGGAAAAACACATCCCAGAAACATGTAGTTCTGTCCTTGAACTGTTCTTGTCTATTAATGTGCTGTATGATGTCATGTTTTGTGTGGACCCCAGGAAGAGTAGCTGCTGCTTTTGCAACAGCTAATGGGGATCCTAATAAAATACCAAATTGTCATTAAAATAGACCAAGAACTTTCCCACCCTGTTTTCAATGCGCTTCCAATGTCAGTCACATCCCCAGTGTTTACATGGGTCCTGTTTCTGCCTGTTTTTACTCCATATGTAATCCAGGAGATTGTAAATTGAGGTTGAGTATATTTTCTTCCAAGAAAGAGTGAAACTGACCTGGTCTAAGGGTGAAACTAGAAGAATTTGTTTGGCCACTGTGAGGCCAGTCTGTCTGTCTGTCTCAGTGACATGGTATTGTGGGGGCTGTGTATTGATTTCCTTTGAGAGAGAGAAGACATCTCATTTCACACTGTGGGGCCTCCCCTGCCCTTCTCACTGCCTCTGGTAAATCACTTCTTCACCCATTCAATCCTGACAATGGAAAGAAAGTCTCTTCCAGTTTCCTCTTAACTAATCTTCCATATGAGGTTGCAGTCTGTATAGCTTTGAAAAGAACACAAATGACTAAATTGCTTGTCGAACCTAGACAGTTGTCATTCATTTTTTCCTAATGGCTTTTCCTGTTTCCCTCCACAGAGCGAGAGCAGCCCCTGCGGAGAGCGCCACAGAAAGGCAAGAGCAAAAGGTGAGACTAGCTACATCTTCTTAGACATATCTCTGACTCAGGATGTATATATCAGAGATTGGAGTGTCACTCAGAGAGGAGAGAGAGAATTGATTAAATGTACCCATGGTTACTGACTCATCGTGTTAAGGACACCCTAGCTTTGAATTGATCAATTAACGTTGTCAATTGACTTGAAAGTCAGCACATTCACAATGGACTTAATTAAACACAAATGTTGTGTGGTAGATTAAAACATTGACCAGAAGTTGACAAGAAGGTTTCAGATACTGGTGAAGACAGTGAGAATTGTGCAGTAAAATCAAATCAAATGTATTTATATAGCCCTTCTTACATCAGCTGATATCTCAAAGTGCTGTACAGAAACCCAGCCTAAAACCCCAAACAGCAAGCAATGCAGTGCGTGTGCCGTTCTAGTCCGTTGTCTTTTGGGTTTTGGTTCGTGTAGAAGCACGGTGGCTAGGAAAAACTCCTAGAAAGGCCAAAACCTAGGAAGAAACCTAGAGAAGAACCAGACTATGAGGGTGGCCAGTCCTCTTCTGGCTGTGCCAGGTGGAGATTATAAAAGAACATGGCCAAGATGTTCAAATGTTCATAAATGACCAGCATGGTCAAATAATAATAATCACAGTAGTTGTCGAGGGTGCAACAGGTCAGCACCTCAGGAGTAAATGTCAGTTGGCTTTTCATAGCCGATCATTGAGAGTATCTCTACCGCTCCTGCTGTCTCTAGAGAGTTGAAAACAGCAGGTCTGGGACAGGTAGCCCGTCCGGTGAACAGGTTGAAACTGGAGCAGCAGCACGGCCAGGTGGACTGGGGACAGCAAGGAGTCATCATGCCAGGGCGCACCCCAGACAGGAAGACCACGTCAGTGACTCAACCACTCAAGTGACGCACCCCTCCTAGGGACGGCATGGAAGAGCACCAGTAAGCCAGTGACTCAGCCCCTGTAATAGGGTTAGAGGCAGAGAATCCCAGTGGAGAGGGGACCCGGCCAGGCAGAGACAGCAAGGGCGGTTCGTTGCTCCAGTGCCTTTCCGTTCACCTTCACACTCCTGGGCCAGACTACACTCAATCATAGGACCTACTGAAGAGATGAGTCTTCAATAAAGACTTAAAGGTTGAGACCGAGTCTGCGTCTCTCACATGGGTAGGCAGACCATTCCATAAAAATGTAGCTCTATAGGAGAAAGCACTGCCTCCAGCTGTTTGCTTAGACATTCTAGGGACAATTAGGAGGCCTGCGTCTTGTGACCGTAGTGTACGTGTAGGTATGTACGGCAGGACCAAATCGTAAAAGATAGGTAGGAGCAAGCCCATGTAATGCTTTGTAGGTTAGCAGTAAAACCTTGAAATCAACCCTTGCCTTAACAGGAAGCCAGTGTAGGGAGGCTAGCACTGGAGTAATATGATCAAATTTTGGGGTTCTAGTCAGGATTCTAGCAGCCGTATTTAGCACTAACTGAAGTTTATTTAGTGCTTTATCCAGGTAGTCGGAAAGTAGAGCATTGCAGTAGTCTAACCTAGAAGTAACAAAAGCATGGATAAATTTTTTTAGCATAATTTCTGGACAGAAAATTTCAGATTTTTGCAATGTTACGTAGATGGAAAAAAGCTGTCCTTGAAACAGTCTTGATATGTTCGTCAAAAGAGAAATCAGGGTCCAAAGTAACGCCAAGGTCTTTCACAGTTTTATTTGAGACGACTGTACAACCATCAAGATTAATTGTCAGATTCAACAGAAGATCTCTTTGTTTCTTGGGACCTAGAACAAGCATCTCTGTTTTGTCTGAGTTTAAAAGTAGAACGTTTGCAGCCATCCACTTCCTTATGTCTGAAACACAGGCTTCCAGCGAGTGCAATTTTGGGGCTTCACCATGTTTCATCGAAATGTACAGCTGTGTGTCATCCACATAGCAGTGAAAGTTAACATTATGTTTTCGAATGACATCCCCAAGAGGTAAAATATATAGTGAAAACAATAGTGGTCCTAAAACGGAACCTTGAGGAACACCGAAATTTACAGTTGATTTGTCAGAGGACAAACCATCCACAGAGACAAACTGATATCTTTCCGACAGATAATATCTAAACCAGGCCAGAACTTGTCTGTGTAGACCAATTTGGGTTTCCAATCTCCAAAAGAATGTGGTGATCGATGGTATCAAAAGCAGCACTAAGGTCTAGGAGCACGAGGACAGATGCAGAGCCTCGGTCTGACGCCATTAAATAATGTGCTGTGTTTCGTTCTGGCTACTTTTCCAGGAGAGGCTCGTCTCCCCCGCCCCCATCTAAGAAGGCCAAAGCCCTGGGCCCAGTTCGGAACACCATCGACAAGTTCTTTAGGTGACGCACCTTAGGTGACAACACACACGAAGACCAAGAGGATGGCATCTTATTCTCAGACGGTGATGAAGACTGACTGTTACCTGGATCTCAGGTGAATGGAGTGCTGGTGACCTCAATAGAAAACATACCGACCTACCTAGTACTTCTTAGATTGCTGGGCATTTGGATTGCTTACTCAAGAATTGAAGATGCACTTTCTTATTTCTATAATGTTAGTTTTTATTTATTTTGTTCATTCTCTAATGTCATAATGGTCATAAATTGCTTGATTTATTTATTGTACTGCTCTACTTGATCATGTACTAGCTGCTGCTAAATGAGGGGACTCTGTGTTTTTGCATCTTGTGTTTCGCACCATTTTAGATGTAAAGAAGAAGGTGCACGATGGATGTGAAGAATAGGGGTTAAAATAACTAAACAGTATAAGATTACATTTTTTAAATACACTGAACAAAAATATAAATACAGCATATAAAGTGTTGGTCTGCACAAAAAGTTTATTTCTCTCAACTTTTGTGCACAAATTTGTTTACATCCCTGTTACTGAGCCTTTATCCTTTGCCAAAATAATCCATCCACCTGATAAGTGTGGCATATCAAGAAGCTGATTAAACAGCATGATCATTWCACAGGTGCGCATGTGCTGGGGACAACAAAGGCCACTCTAAAATGTGCAGTTTTGTCACAACACAATGCCACTGACATCTCAAGTTGAGAGGGAGCGTGCAATTGGCATGCTGACCGCAGGAATGTCCACCAGAGCTGTTGCCAGATAATTAAATGTAATTTTTTCTACCATAAGCTGCCTCCGTCGTTTTAGAGAATTTGGCAGTGRCTCACAACCGCAGACRAGGGGCAACCACGCCAGCCCAGGACCTCCACATCTGGCTTCTTCACCTGCGGGATCATTTGAGATCAGCCATCTGGATAGCTGATTAAACTGTGGGTTTGCACAACCAAAATATTTCTGCACAAACTGTCTCAGGGTAGCTCATCTGCGTGCTCATTGTCTTCATTAGGGTTTTGATCTGACTGTAGTTCGGCATCGTAACCGACTTCATTTGGGAAAAATGCTCATCTTCGATGGCCACTGGCATTCTGGAGAAGTGTGCTCTTCCCAGATTAATCATGGTTTCAACTGTACCGGGCAGATGGCAGACAGCATGTATGGCATCGTGTGGGCGAGCGGTTTGCTGATGTCAACATTGTGAACGGAGTGCCCCATGGTGGCGGTGTGGTTATGGTATGGGCAGGCATTAGCTACGGATAATGAACACACTTGCATTTTATCGATGGCAATTTGAATACACAGAGATACCGTGACGAGATCCTGAGGCCCATTGTTGTGCCATTTATCCACCTACATCACCTCATGTTTCAGCATGATAATGCACGGCCCCATGTCGCATGGATCTGTACACAATTCCTGGAAGCTGAAAATGTCCCAGTTCTTCATGGCCTGCATACTCTTCAGATATGTCACCCATTGAGCATGTTTGGGATGCTCTAGATCAACGTATACGACAGCGTGTTCCAGTTCCCGCCAATATCGAGCAACTTCAAGCAACATTGAAGAGTGGGACAACAGCCTGATCAACTCTATGCGCTGCATGAGGCAAATGGTGGTTACACCATATACTGACTGATTTTCTGATCCATGCCCCTACCTTWAAAAAAAAAYGTTCTGTCACCAACAGATGCATATCTGTATTCCCAGTCATGTGAAATCCATAGACTAGGGCCTAATTTATTGATTTAAATTGACTGATTTCCTTATATGAACGGTAACTCAGTAAAATCTGTGAAATTGTTGCATGTTAAGTTTATATTTTTGTTCAGTGTATTATAGTTTTGCAAAGGAAACTTAAATATCTAAATTGTTTAAGATTATATGTAAATGTGCATTTGGTATTTAACATTGTTTCCACAAGAATATTGCTCAAAGTTACCACCATGTTGACATTTACTGAATGAACTGAGTTGGCAATCAATTATTCTCCTTGTTAAACTTTGTAAAGTCTCTGTGTCAATGTATATGAGTATTTAATGTGTGCAGTATAAATCCATTTAAACACACCTAAGGCCTCAACTACTTTCTGAGTTTTGATTGGAGCTTAGATTCATAATAATAGTATACTGTACATATAGTAGCTCAATAGTCAAATACACATGAATGACTAGAGTCTGTCATAAATCTGCACTCATACAGCTCACTACTCCAGGCTTAGAGTGTAGATAAGGCGGTGCAGGTATTATTATGCACTCACTTTGACCAGAAGCGAGTCTGTGAAGGGTGTGGGCTTCTAGAGTAAACAGGGGTCAGCCTTCCAGCCCTGGTAATGTACATACACTGCTCCATTTCCACACCACTTTGTATTCCTTATGCAGTAAGAACCTCTGTATCTGCTTCAGTGAAAAGGTCCAGTTCCTGACCAGACTTTCTGCATTCATTCAGTAATGCTATATGGTTGTTTGGCAAGACAAGTATTAAACAGAGACCGACTGGGATCCAGCCCAGGATACAGGGAGAAGTCACCAGATATTCACCATGGAGAGAATGTCCTTGAAGGAGAGGATGGGGGCGCAGCTGATGAAGGAGCTGAACCTGAACCCTAAAAAAACAAAAAACACAAAAAAAGCAGTCAAGGGGTTCACTGACTTTATACAGAACATGGAGACAGAGGAGACCAACAGTTACAATAACGAAGAAATGTGTGAGTACCAGGTATGTGTGTGTGCCGGTGTGAACGTGTGTCCGTGAGCATGTAAATGGGTAACACCTAAGCCCTGTTTAGATTTGTTTTATTTGATCAAAAACATCATTCAACGTTTTATTCAACATAACTTGAGTAAACACTGAACGTTAACAAAAAAACATTTACTTGAAATGCAGTGGAGATGCAAAGTTTGGTAACAGAATGAGGGTTTGTGCTGTTTGTGCCATCTGCACTGTTATTCAAGTGAATGTGTTTTTGAAAWTTTTTAGGTGGAAATTGTTCAAAGTAGTCTTTGTGCATATAGTTGTAGGGTTTGTTTAACTTTGCAATCACTGGTTTTTGTTTGACATACATTTTAAAGTGTCTCCGCATCATCTGTCACAGTGGAATTGTCCCAAAGTCAAATTTAACAGTAAGAATAATAGCCTGAGGCAACAGATCCTTACTTCTGCCCTGTTTAACAGGATCGGAAATTGTGTTCTTGTAAATATGGTATTAAATGTTGAGAAACATTGGTGAATATTCATTCAATGCAAACAAATTATTTTGTAGACCAAAGCAAGCAATGAATATCCTTAACCTCTTAATTATAATCACTGTGCAAAGATTATGTTATGATAATATACTGTAGAAATGATAATGCTCTTGACCAAATCCCTGATCATTCTTATGGTTGAATCCATGTTGGAAAACCTTAGGTGTGTTACCATGTATCTGTCATGGGTAATGGTTTGACTGGATGTGAACATCCAGTGTGCAAAGAGCTGTGTTTGTATTAGCCACACACACCCACCTTACCAATTCCACCCTCATACTAGTCATAATAATTGAAATTTCACACCCCCATGTTCTCAAAAGAAAAACATGCATATTGATGTATTACTTATTGTGAAGCACCTGGTGAGTCTTATGTGTTTGCAGTGCTGGAGCTAGAGAAGGAGTACATTGAAGCAGCAAAGATAAATGATGTACAGACCATGAAGATTCTGGGAAGGGCAGTCAAGGTTGACGCAAAGAACTTGGTGAGTCAGTCCTCATATCCATAGGAACATCATCTCCGTACTGCAGTTAGTGGGACTACATGAGACTTTCATGTACTATTGCTGTTACTTCTTTATTAGAACCATGTATTCTGTTCTGTGTCACTTGTTAGAATAACTTGTCCCATGCATTGACCCTAGCATGATCGCACTGCCCTGCACTATGCAGTTGCTGGAAAAAACATAGAGGCCGTCCAAGTCCTTCTCCAGCGCAGAGCAAATATCAATCAAGAGGACAAGGTAGGAAGACATCACTTTTCCGGTGTTACTGATGGTGACTTAAAGCTTCTCCTCTTCAACAAACTCAGGAGAGAATGGCCATGGTTTGTCAAAATTAAACTCTCTCTTTCATACATACTCACACAGCATGGAGTGACAGCCATCCACCTGGCTGCCTGGTTTGGGAGTCTGCCCATCCTGAAGTTGCTTGTGCAGGGTGGTGCTGATCAGAAGGTTGAGAATGCGGTAGGGAACCTCTGTTCCTATTCAGGGAAGGTCTTGAATATTTCTCAGAAATCCCTTTCCTCGATCTGCTGGTCAGACCTAAGCTGTTCTCTGACATCTCAGCCATCTAGGATATCAATTACAATAATCAACCATCAACACAATTTCTCCATAACCATTTGAGAATACAAAATGTCAAGTTCTCTTGTCATGTACAGTGCCTTTGGAAAGTATTCAGACCCTTTGACTTTTTCCACATTTTGTTAGGTTATAGCCTTATTCTAAAATGTATTTGTTTTTTCCCCCTCAATGTACATACAATACCCCACAATGACAAAGCGAAAACTTTTGTTAATTTAAATTTGCTAATTTATAAAAAAAAATATATAAATAATATCACATTTCCATAAGTATTCAGACCTTCTTGCGTATGACGCTACAAGCTTGACACACCTATATTTGGGGAGTTTCTCCCATTTTACTTTGCAGATCCTGTCAAGCTTTGTCAGGTTGGATGGGGAGTGTTGCTGCACAGCTATTTTCAGGTCTCTCCAGAGATGTTCGATCAGGTTCAAGTCCGGGCTCTGGCTGGGCCACTCAAGGACATGCAGAGACTTGTCCCGAAGCCACTCCTGCGTTGTCTTGGCTGTGTGCTCAGGGTCATTGTCCTGATGGAAGGTGAATCTTCACCCCAGTCTGAGGTCCTGATCTCTCTGGAGCAGGTTTTCATCAAGGATCTCTCTGTACTTTTCTCTGTTCATCTTTGCCTCGACCCTGACTAGTCTCCTAGTCCCTGCCGCTGAAAAACACCCCCCAGACCAAGGCCCTTCTCCTCCGATTGCTCAGTTTGGCCGGGCGGCCAGCTCTCGGAAGAGTCTTGGTGGTTCCAAACATCTTCAATTTAAGAATGATGGAGGCCACTGTGTTCTTGGGGACCTTCAATGCTGCAGACACTTTTGTTGTACCCTTCCCCAGATCTGTGCCTCGACACAATCCTTTCACGGAGCTCTACGGACAATTCCTTTGACTATATGGCATGGTTTTTGCTCTGACATGCACTGTTAACTGTGGGACCTTATACAGACAGGTGTGTGCCTTTCCTAATCATGTCCAATCAATTGAATTTACCACAGGTGGACTCCAATCAAGTTGTAGAAACATCAAGGATGATCAATGGAAACAGGATGTGCCTGAGCTCAATTTCGAATCTCATAGCAAAGAGTCTGAATACTTACAGTTGAAGTCGGAAGTTTACATACACTTAGGTTGGAGTCATTAAAACTAGTTTTTCAACCACTCCACAAATTTCTTGTTAACAAACTATAGTTTTGGCAAGTCGGTGAGGATATCTACTTTGTGCATGCCACAAGTAATTWTTCCAAAAATTGTTTACAGACAGATTATTTCACAAATAATTCACTGTATCACAATTCTAGTGGGTCAGACGTTTACATACACTAAGTTGACTGTGCCTTTAAACAGCTTGGAAAATTCCAGAAAATGATGTCATGGCTTTAGAAGCTTCTGATCATTTGAGTCAATTGGAGGTGTACCTGTGGATGTATTTCAAGGCCTACCTTCAAACTCAGTGCCTCTTTGCTTGACACCATGGGGAAATCAGCCAAGACCTCAGAAAAATAATTGTAAACCGCCACAAGTCTGGTTCATCCTTGGGAGCAATTTCCAAATGCCTGAAGGTACCACATTCATCTGTACAAACAATAGTATTCAAGTATAAACACCATTGGACCACGCAGTCGTCATACCGCTCAGGAAAGAGATGCGTTTTGTCTCCTAGAGATGAACGTACTTTGCTGTGAAAAGTGCAAATCCCCCAAAAAGTGCAATACAAAAGTATCTATATCTTTTTTTTTTTTTTATTTGTATCCCATTTTCTCCAATTTTCGTGGTATCCAATCGCTAGTAATTACTATCTTGTCTCATCGCTACAACTCCCGTACGGGCTCGGGAGAGACGAAGGTCGAAAGCCATGCGTCCTCCGAAGCACAACCCAACCAAGCCGCACTGCTTCTTAACACAGCGCGCCTCCAACCCGGAAGCCAGCCGCACCAATGTGTCGGAGGAAACACCGTGTACCTGGCCCCCTTGGTTAGCGCGCACTGCGCCCGGCCCCGCACAGGAGTCGCTGGAGCGCGATGAGACAAGGATATCCCTACCGGCCTAACCCGGACGACGCTATGCCAATTGTGCGTCGCCCCACGGACCTCCCGGTCGCGGCCGGCTGCGACAGAGCCTGGGCGCGAACCCAGAGACTCTGGTGGCGCAGCTAGCACTGCGATGCAGTGCCCTAGACCACTGCGCCACCCGGGAGGCCCAAAAGTATCTATATCCACAGTAAAACGAGTCCTATATCGACATAACCTGAAAGGCCGCTCAGCAAGGAAGAAGCCACTGCTCCAAACTGCCATAAAAAACCCAGACTACGGTTTGCAACTGCACATGGGTACAAAGATCGTACTTTTGGAGAAATGTCCTCTGGTCTGATGAAAGAAAAATAGAACTGTTTGACCATAATGACCATCGTTATGTTTGGAGGGAAAAGGGGGAGGCTTTCAAGCCGAAGAACACCATCCCATCCGTGAAGCACGGGGGTGGCAGCATCATGTTGTGGGGGTGCTTTGCTGCAGGAGGAACATTATGTGGATATATTGAAGCAACATCTCAAGACATCAGTCAGGAAGTTAAAGTTTGGTCGCAACTGGGTCTTCCAAATGGACAATGACCCCAAGCATACTTCCAAAGTTGTGGCAAAATGGCTTAAGGACAACAAAGTCAAGGTATTGGAGTGGCCATCACCTCATCCTATAGAAAATGTGTGGGCAGAATTGAAAAAGCGTGTGCGAGCAAGGAGGCCTACACACCTGACTCAGTTACACCAGCTCTGTCAGGAGGAATGGGCCAAAATTCACCCAAATTATTGTGGGAAGCTTGTGGAAGGCTACCTGAAACGTTTGACCCAAGTTAAACAATTTAAAGGCACTGTTACCAAATACTAATTGAGTGTATGTAAACTTCTGACCCACTGGGAATGTGATGAAAGAAATAAAAGCTGAAATATATCATTATCTCTACTATTATTCTGACATTTCACATTCTTAAAATAAAGTAGTGATCCTAACTGACCTAAGACAGGGAATTTTTTACTAGAATTAAATGTCAGGAATTGTGAAAAACTSAGTTTAAATGTATTTGGCTAAGGTGTATGTAAACCTCCGACTTCAACTCTATGTAAATAAGGTATTTCAGTTTTTATTTTTTATACATGTTTATACATTTCAAAAATGTTTAAGAACCTGTTTCGATTTGTCATTGTGGGGTATTGTGTAGATTGCATAGGATTTATTTAAATGTATTATATTTTAATAAATAAGGCTGTAGCGTAACAAAATGTGGAAAAAGTCAAGGGGTCTGAATACTTTCCGAAGGCACTGTATGGAGATGATGAGTTGTATTCTCACTTCTCAGCTGGGAATGAACATCATGCACTGTGCTGCCATCAACAACCACACTGACATAATGACATTCATCATCTACGACCTGATGATGAAAGAGCTGGACAAAGAGGACCTGGTAACTACATAGACATACAGTATCAGTAACCATTGCATCCATTTCAAATATTGATTGGGCTGAATTAGTTCAATAAGCTGACCCTTTTTCTTCATCTCCTAACCCCCCCCCCTGCACCAATCTCGCTCAGTCTGGACACAGAGCGTTTGCTTTGGCAGCAGAGCATGGCTCTGTGGAGATGCTGCAGATGTTGATGGAAGAGACGTACAATATGGCCACCATGGAGGAAGACCAGGTGTGTGTGTGTGTCACACCTATCAGGGGGCTGTAGGACTGTTTATTCCTCTATCTCCCCTTCCTGTTCACTGTCTTTCTCTCCCTTCCTCATTTCCTCCTGCTTTTCCTCTTTCTCTAAATGCTAGAATGGGAACACACCTCTGCATTTGGCTGCCAGCAATGGCCACTTGGATGTCGTCCAGCTACTGCTGAAGAGCTTTGAAACTCGCAATGAAGTCAATACGGTAAAGTCCCACTGTAAACGCTGTCTGGAGCGGTTTGATTCTGATAATGGCCATTGAAGGCCAAAATGTTCATATTTGAACTTTGCTTAAATGTAAAAAATAATCTTTAATGGTGAGCGAGTGCTGCGCATTTTCCTTTTCAATGGAGCTGTTTGATTGCCAGCATGTATGATGGTGTGTGCTCAATGGCTACACCTTGCAGTAGCTGCTTTAGGTCAATGGCTGATAAATGACTGATGTATTCGTGGCAGGCTGGGGAGACGGCTCTATACCTTGCTGCTGCCGCTGCCAATGAGGACTGCGTCCAGGCTCTGTTGGAGGCAGGCTGTGACCCAAACATTGTCACCATGGTAGGCCTGTAAACATAAACCACACCCTTCAACTATTCACTAAAATGGTCGCCACCAGGCATAGTTACTAAATCACACCCAGTTTATTCTACTTCAGTACTTTACCTACTAATAGTCTCCTAGACCTCTCTATTCAATGGGAACCTCTCCTCTCTTAGGACCAAAGCAGTGCTCTACACCCTGTCTCTGAGAAAGGCCACACATCGTTGGTGAGACTCCTCATAGAGAACTCGGCCCAGGTGGACTTACAAAACCAGGTGAGAGTGAGCATAGTGAACTGGTCCTACGTCTTGGTCAACCATGAATAAAGCCAACCCGTTATCTGTGTAATTACTCAGTAGTCTGTAGTATGACCTGACATCAGAGAGAGTTTCTATATAATGGTCCATTTTGGTTGTCTCCATTGGCAGCACCTCCAGGCTCCTCTCTACCTGGCAGTGAAGAACTGTCACATCCCTGTCATCCACACACTGCTCGAGGCTGGCTGCAACATCAACGTCACTGATCACGTACGTACAACACGTGCACTCAGTCCACTTGTAAAAGAGTATACTCAGTCCACATTAATGTTATAATGAATTAGTTGCGTCCCAAATGGCACCCTATTCTCTGCATAGTGCATTACTAGTCCCGGGTCCTGTCAAAATTAGTGCACTATGTAGGACAGAGACATTGTAATGGTTGAAGTTATGGGTTTGGTAATCTGACCCTAGATCTGTGGTTAAGGGAAACTTATACCTTGAGCTCCTGTCTGTCCTCCTAAGAGGTCCCAGACTGTCCTGCATGTAGCTGCAGAGCTGGCCAGAGTGGACACTGTTGAGATGCTTCTGAAAGCTGGGATGGACCTAGTCCTCCAAGACAAGGTGAAACATGGACACCGAGAATGATGATCTAACCATGAATAGGCTCATTTGACCCCTCTCCTCTTCACGGCAACTTCCCACTCAACACACAACTGTTTCTGTTTTGAGCAGCAGGGTAAGACAGCACTGGGTGTGGCAGCCCGAGCAGACGAGGTCATCATCGTGGACATGATCATCAAGGCAGAGAGATATTTGACATGGAGGATGGTAATGTTAACAGAGGACCACAATGGAAATAACTAACTTCAGTGTGTGTTTGTTTATCCTCTATAATTGTAAATGAATGTAGAACGTGTAGCCTACTGTTGTGTGAGACCTCCCTATAAGTGATATAGCTGTACTGTATGATCAAATGCGGTAAATTCAATCAGAGACTAATATGTAGCAGAAGTCATCTGCTAATCAATTTACAGTCATCACAGATTATTAATTTCCTAAAGTCACAACTCCAGATGAATCCCTGTAATACCATTAACGCTGGCAGTGGGAACATTATTTATGGACCTGAAATGCTTGACAATCAATTTCAGTGTCAATTTGATTCAGCATATCTTCCATACCCAACCTGACAGTCAAAGCAAGTGGCTCTGGCATTCAATAAGCATGGGACTATGTGTGCTTATCTCTGGACACTCACTGCTGTCAGTTTGTGAAGCTTGTCCTTTCTCAGGTGACTAGATGTGATTACCCTTCCAGGCCAACACTGAGCTTAATGAGAACCTTCACAGCCAGACTCCGCTGACGTTTAAATTAGACCACCGCACGGAGAGCAAACAGACCCGCGGCAGCGCCTGGCACCTGGCCTACCGCCTGCTGAAGCCAGGCGACTGGAAGAGGCTGGCGCTGCACTGGAATTTCACTGAGCAGCAGGTGGCTGCCATTGAGGAGCAGTGGACAGGTGACACACACAACACCTTTGGCTCACAGTGTAGCGCAGGGGATAATCATTCACAGGAATATCAATTGAAACTCATTCATTTATCAATACCAAGTGTAAAGATAAAATATATAAATCGGTAAGAGGGATTCTGTACTCATTTGACATTGTTCCAAAAACAAGCCACTTGGGTGACATTACCAAGGAAAGCCTTAACTACACTAAGTAATTTAACTCTTATTTTACCAGGGAAGTGGACTCAGAACATATTCTAATTTAATGTGTTTGCTTTCTGTGTGTGTGTATATATAGGGCAGCAGAGCTACCAGGAACATGGGAACAGGATGCTGTTGATCTGGCTTCATGGGGTAGAGCTGGCCCAAAGGAGTCCTGCTAAAGAGCTGTACCAGGGCCTGCTTGCCATAGGCAACAAGACCATAGCAGGTATGGGGTGTCCATGACCCTTACCTCATAGGAAAATATAACATTTATGTTTAAGTCATAACAGCAAATTACAGATGGGTGTTTTGTTGTTTTACAGATAAAATACGAATGGACAGAGAGGAAGGAGACATGAAGAAATGCATCCTTTCATAAAGGTGGAAAAAAATGACATGGGCATACGTTGAGTCAACAAGATTATTTTTTCAATGGATATTTATGTATATATTTAGTGAATGGTTTATTATTCTATGAGCCCATTTTCTTCCAATTCATGTTTTATTCATGTTCCATCATTCCAGCAATTTACATTAAGGGTTTACGGTGCAGAATGTGGCTAAAACATAAACATATGGCTTTGATATAATCCTGAAAATTTGAACACAGGTGTTGTTCTCCACACATCAACAATTTTAGGTTAAACCTGGGATGCAAACTAGTCACCTTAGGCAGAATTCGCCGTTTTGAATCCAAAATGTGATTCGTGTAGATCCGATGAGAAAAGTTTGGAKGGGAGGGGCTTTGGATCACTACTAGCTTTAAGTGAACGAGTGATGCGCGTTAGGAGCAATACTGGCTGTATCCAAGGCAATCGTTCACATAACGACAGAATGCAGCACGCGACTGAAGAGATAAGAGACAACCAACTTGCTAGTTACAGCATCAGCGCGTGCTCTGGAAATACAGCGGGAAAGAGGTAGCTGAGAGGCCTGACCACCGAGACGGGGTCGAGGAGATGAAGCTTACTTCATGAGCTGTAACCGAAAAACAGCTGCCATTTGGAAAGTGTGGAACAAGTATTGTTACGTATCTTGCTAGCTGAATCGAATTATCATTTAGCAAGCCAGAGAAATGTTGAGCAACATTAGCCAATTTAAACTCAATTATTTGATCAGTTATGGTGCGAAAATTAGACAGCTAACGTTACAACATCAGATGCGCTAACGTTAGTAACCTAACCAATTCGCTATAGTATTAACTGGTATACTACTCCTTGCCTTTCCTCAAGTTATAACGCGTTAGTTGCTTACTGGACCCTGGCAATCTGTGTGAAATGTTAACTATCTAAAGTAACGTTGTGTGGTTAATTTAAAGAATTAGATGAACATGAGGCAGGGATGAAGTGTAGCTTGGCCTGGCTTAAACTGGATGCCGCCATAGAGGTGAAAGGAACACCACACACTTGTGGGGTATGCCAGGTGTARTCTCTGCCTGAAAGATCAATTATGCAAACAAAGGGTATCATGCTCTGCTGGCACATTGTAGAACATGTGTACAATGTAATAATGTGTAGCCCAAAGATAGCTATTGTTGTGTTGAATGTGACAGTAACGTGTGAGTGAGGGGGGATTATTACATGTTTTACTCGGTGAACATTTTTGCACACAGCCATGTGCACTTGCTCGATGTCTACTATAGTGGCCACTATAATAGAGCAAAAATAGAATGCCTGTTTTTCAATCAAATTTGATTAGTCACATGCGCCGAAGACAACAGGTGTAGCACTAAAATGCTTACTTACGAGCCCCGAACCAACAATGCAGTTTCAAAAAATACGCATAAGAGATGATAAAAGTAACAAGTAATTCTATTTCTACTTTGTTTTATTTAGATGTGTGTGGTCACAACCATTCTATTATAAAGGCTGTCATGGCTAACTGCAATATTAGTGTATTATTCTGTCAAGACTTGAGTGTCATTTGCAGTAAAGTCTTGGCAACAAATAACATTGGATTGCTTTCTTTACTTTTTTTAGTTGCGAGTTAGGTTCACATTAACCACTTTTTATTTTACACAGACTGATCATGTCGATCATATTTGTTGTTGTTTAATTAGTTAACCTGCATTTCACCCCAGCATGGATTTTTTGCATGTTTTGGTGGAGAAAGAAAAAGTGTCACCTTTTTGGGCCCTCACCGGTTTGCGTCCCTGGGTAAAACTACTAGTGAAATGGTCATCATTTAAATAACAAGATGGTTCCATCAGTCGCCATTCTATTTTCCATTCCGGAGTGTTAGAAATATCAGGTGTAGGTGTAGCATATGTCTAAACTATTTGGGAATATTCAAACGTGCAGGTGTATCAGCTTGACTAAGTCATGTATGGGAAGACTATTTGCATAGAAGGTGGGTGGAATGTTCCTATGCGATATGGTTTTGTTTGTGTGTGTTTACTCAACCACTTTGATAGAGTGTATGTGGTAGGCTGAGTGTGTTCTGGAGGAACTCTGGCCCTGCTGATTGGAGGAGGAGAAGCTGCTGTGGCCTGACCCGCTGGGAGAGAGAAAGGGAGACAGGGTGAGGTCCATCCAGCAAAGGTGTGTTTCTACAGATCATTAATCTACTTGTTTTGGTGATTTTGATTCATTGTAAAATAGACATGTTTGGTGCTGATGGTGTGACGGGGTGTTGGCGCTCCACGATAGCGGTCATGGGAGGAGCCACACCCATGACTTATAGGTTGCTGGGAGTGCGGACAAAGCTGTGTGCGCAGAGGTCGGAGCGTGCCGTGATGCATGCGGTCAAGGTTTTGGAGGCTTTCTGTTGACTCGCTGTGATCACCCGTGTACTGACCTGATACAGATTATGATCATTAAGGAACAGTCAATAAATACGGGACCTTTCACTTTGTTTGACAAATGGTGAGGAAAACAGTAACCAGAGACAGTGGCTGACACCCTTTTCCCAAACACTTCTCATCATGGATTTAACAATGATAACACCAATCCAATGATTGTAGATCCATGACAAAGTGGGAGAGGAGTAGCGAATTGGGACATAGCCACGATAAGCTCCCAGTGCCATAGATCAATGTCAGTACGAACCGGTCTGTGCTCTGTGGGAGCTTGCAAAGCCACTAAACCTGTCTGGGAGCTTGCAGTACCCCCTGGTGGTAGGGTGCTGTGGAACACCTCTGCCCTGGAACCCACCTGAGAGCGAGTGAGTGGGCAGATTTTAAGAGTGAGTGGGCAGATTTTAAGAGTGATTGTAGAAGCCCATACATAGAGGAGATGAAGAAATTAGACAAACTGATCCACTGTAAATATAACAGGCCTATCCAATGTATCACATAGTGGGTGTTTGAGGAGTCAGTATTGTGTAGTGACAATTACACCCATATGAAATACTGTTAATGAGAAAATGTTAAGCCTTGAGAAAGAATAGATACAACGGCAGGAAATGTGACTATGTTTAATGATGGCGGAACCTGATCCGTAATAGTGAAAACTGTTGCATGCACTGTAACCAGGGTGTGTGAGTCTCACTGTCTCTGTCACTCTGGGACGATGGTACGGGGGGGTCAAAGTGGAGTGGGCTGAACAGAGGCGGCGGGCCAATGAGCCTGAGCCAGGATCGTGCTGGAGGGGTGGAGCATCTGTGAAGGGAAGACCAATAAGATCAGTCATATAATGTGTACACAGTAGAGGTTGACCGATTATGATTTTAACACCGATACAAAAAATATATAGTGTTGGAGAAGAAAGTAAAAGTGCAATATGTGCCATGTAAGAAAGCTAACGTTTAAGTTCCTTGCTCAGAACATGAGAACATATGAAAGCTGGTCTTCTTAGCATGAGTCTTCAATATTCCCAGGTAAGAAGTTTAGGTTGTAGTTATTATAGGAATTATAGGACTATTTCTCTCTATACAATTTGTATTTCATATACCTTTGACTAATGGATGTTCTTATAGGCACTTTAGTATTGCCAGTGTAACAGTATAGCTTCCATCCCTCTCCTCGCCGCTACCTGGGCTCGAACCAGGAACACATCGACAACAGCCACCCTCGAAGCAGCGTTACCCATGCAGAGGAAGGGGAACAACTACTCCAAGTCTCAGAGCGAGTGACGTTTGAAACGCTATTAGCGCGCACCCCGCTAACTAGCTAGCCATTTCACATCGGTTACACCAGCCTAATGCTTGAAGCATTGCGAAGAGCTGCTGGCAAAACGCACGAAAGTGCTGTTTGAATGAATGCTTACGAGCCTGCTGGTGCCTACCATCGCTCAGTCAGACTGCTCTATCAAATAAAAGACTTAATTATAACATAACACAGAAATACGAGCCTTAGGTCATTAATATGGTCGAATCCGGAAACTCATCTCGAAAACAAAACGTTTATTCTTCAGTGAAATACGGAACCGTTCCGTATTTTATCTAACGGGTGGCATACATAAGTCTAAATATTCCTGTTACATTGCACAACCTTCAATGTTGTCATAATTACGTAAAATTCTGGCAAATTAGTTTGCAATGAGCCAGGCGGCCCAAACTGTTGCATATACCCTGACTGCGTGCAATGAACGCAAGAGAAGTGACACAATTTCACCTGCTAACCTGGATTTCTTTTAGATAAATATGCAGGTTTAAAAATATATACTTCTGTGTATTGATTTTAAGAAAGGCATTGATGTTTATGGTTAGGTACACGTTGGAGCAACGACAGTCCTTTTTCGCAAATGCGCACTGCATCGATTATATGCAACGCAGGACACGCTAGATCAACAAGTAATATCATCAACCATGTGTAGTTATAACTAGTGATTGATTGATTGTTTTTTATAAGATAAGTTTAATGCTAGCTAGCATTCGCGTAACAGGCGGGCCCTAATTAATCGGTCGACCTCTAGTACACAGGTTTATGTCCTGAAGTCAGCTTCATGACTGGACAGGTCAAAGATGACAAACAAATAAGCCCAATATGATCAAATCTGACCAACAGAAATCACATTGTCAGTTGTAAAATGAGACAAATGACTGTATGACATTCCAGGTCCCCCCCTAAAACAACCTACAAAGCTCAATTATTACACAGATAAATGAAACAGCAACAAGAAACACTAATACTCTTACTTTAAGCTGAACCCTACAATGTCTTATACATGCATAAGCATGATGACCACACACAAACACAATCAGAAAAAGTCCTTGCCCATCAGTCAATGCCAGACCAAGGTTACAACCTCCACAAAGAGCACCACTCAGTCAGCACATTCAAAGATTTAGCATCATCACGCCATCCAATGAATGAGCCAGAGGAAAGAAAAACGTCCCCCTCCACATAAATCTATACTATCAAAGTGTCAATAGTAGCAGACTGCACTCTATTGGACAACTAGTGTCTGTTTTACTGTAGCATAGGCTAATAAACCATGTGTGGGTTGATCATATGGACTGGGAAAGGTAGTATTATACACTTATTTTTTAAAGAATCTGTTCTATGAATGAAAATGTCAGGAACAGAAGTTTCTTGACAGAGCCGTGTGTGTGTCACTAACCGTGCAGGTTGTGCACCGTGCGTCCCTTTCCAGTGTGGAACATGCTGAGGCCCTCCATGTTGAGGACACGCACCCCTCATAAAAGCCTTCTTCATGGACTTCTCATAATGCTCCCTCTCTGCCTGCAGGCTCTGGATCTCAGCCTGGGCCGCATCCACCGCTGCCACGTGCTACTAACCGGGAGAGGGAAAAGAAGGAGAGAAGAGGGATGAGAAAGAGTGTGTGGGGAAGGAGGAGAGAGAGGGACTAATTAATGTATCATCGTTGTTAACCGTACTGTAATTAAAATTCAAAGGTAACATTGTGGAAAACATGAGAGGCTAGATTGTTACTGAGGAATAAAGGTTAAAGGGAAGCATGTTTCAAATCACTAACTCTGAACTGACCAGTCTCTCTGCAATGTCTATGCTCCATTTCCTCTCTTCTCTCACTCACAGTAATAACCAGCTCTCCCTCACTCTGTGCTAGGCCTGTGTTCTGTTCTAGCTCCATTCTTTCTCTTCACGTCTATGGTACTGCCAATAACTCTAGCCGATTCAATTCCTCTCTTCCATTCCAATACCCCCCTCCCTCCCTTTCTGCTAGGACTGCTCTACTACATGTCTATGGCTCAATCACTGCTCTAGCTCCTCTCTTTCACTGGGCTTTCAGCCTCCATCAATTACATGTTTAGTCAATCAAGCTCACTCACTGTGATTGATGAATAACTGCTGAAGTAAAGCAATGTTATTAACCTCCACAAAACCTGGTTTACAGACAAACCTTCAAAAATGTGTATTTGCCATTTAAAAAGCTGTCAGGTCTGCGGAACTGTGCAGTATGGTGAGTGACAACTATTTATATAAGACAATGTTTGTCCAGTTAGTGTAGCTAGCTACTGTCCTGTGCTCATGTGAAACTCTGGGTAAATTGTATTATTTTAGTACAGAACACCCAACAAAAACAATAAATTCACATTTCAGAGTGTTAGAATTACATATGATCTCTGTTTCCATGGTTGGAACTGTATCGGCCTACTGTATGCAGCAACCTGTACGTGTGTAGTGTGTGCAGCTCTTCCCTCCTTACCTCTGCCATCTTGTCCTCGTAGTCAGCCGACAGGTGCACATAGACCTCTGCCCGGGCGCGGCACATCTTCCACCTCCCCTGGACCAGGGCATGCCAGCCTGCCCACACCTTCCTCTTCAGCTGCAGACTGTAGTGCTGCTCTGCCAGCCGYGCACTGTGGGCCTGGAGAGAAGGGAGGGGACACGGGGGAAAGCAGGATAGACCAGGGACAGGAGGAGAAATGTTTAGAAAGACTCAACTACGCAGGGTTCAAACCCACAAATGAACAAAAAACAACTTTGATTTTCTACTTTTCAGATATTTAGTGAAAGATGTATTAAATACTGTAATTGTCACAGTTTGAGAAACAGACGGCTCACAAGTCCTCAACTGGCAGCTTCATTAAATAGTACCCGCAAAACACCAGTCTCAACGTCAACAGTGAAGAGGCGACACCGGGATGCTGGCCTTCTAGGCAGCGTTCCTCTGTCCAGTGTCTGTCCTTTTGCCCATCTTAATCTTTTCTTTTTATTGGCCAGTCTGAGATATGGCTTTTTCTTTGCAGCTCTGGCTAAAAGACCAGCATCCCGGAGTCACCTCTTCGCTGTTTACGTTGAGACTGGTGTTTTGTGGGTACTATTTAATGAAGCTGCCAGTTGAGGACCTGTGAGGTGTTTGTTTCTCAAACTAGACACTCTAATGTACTTGCTGATAATGGGCCTCTGTACGCCTATGTAGTTATTCCATTTTTTWWAATATAAATCTGCAGTTTCCAGCTACAATAGTCATTTACAACATTAACAATGTCTACACTATTTCTGATCAATTTTATGTTATTTTAATATATGTTCATCTCCAAGCTAAAATAAATCTCCAGACATTGAATAGATAGACAATAAAGAAGCAGGGCAGGCTAAACTAGAGGCTGTCGCTCCAGGTGTCATGGATGTTCTCCATCTTGTTCATGTTCTCCTCAGAGATAAATATCTCAGTCACCATGGTAACCAGGTGGTCTAGGCTGCTGTGTCTGCGCCTCTCAAACGGCGTCTGCAGTCTGTCTGAGACAACAGACGACCTACCGGCCATCTTTTCATTACCTGGATGTCAAGAGATTGGCTTTATTTTCTGCACACAAACCTGATAAACAAAATAATGTTTGATCCCAGGTGGTGCAGTTGTCTAAGGCTGAGATTCTGGGTTCGAGCCCAGGCTCTGTCGCAGCCGGGAGGCCCATGGGGCTGGGCACAATTGGCACAGCGTCGTCCGGGTCAGGGAGGGTTTGTCCGCACTAGCGACTCCTGTGGCGGGCCGGGCGCAGTGCACACTGACCAGGTCGCCAGGTGTACGGACACATTGATGCGGCTGTCTTCTGGGTTGGATGTGCATTGTGTGGGTTGTGTTTCGGAGGACGCATGGCTCTCGACCTTCGCCTATCCCGAGTCCGTACGYGAGTTGCAGCGATGAGACAAGACAGTAACTACTACCGATTGGATACCACGAAATTGGGGAGAAGAAGGGGGTACTTTTAAAAAAAAGAGTATAATAATGTTTGATTAGAACTCTGGGAGCATCAAAATAGTATATTATAGTTTTATATATCCTAAAGCCTGTTCAGTCTCATGGTCTTTATAAAAATGATTTTTATTGGACTAAATAGAAAGCATATAGCTGTCTGCTTTGGCTGTGTGTGATTACCCTCAGATGTGCATTAGTGTGCCCTGGGCTCTACTATAACAAGGGAAGCCCTTGCTGCTGACCCCACCCCCCTGCTAGAGCATCTCCCATCTTCAGCTTCAGAAACAGCCTGGGAGGCAGAGAGAGCCGGAGAGAGAAAGAAACAGAGCGAGAGACTAAGTGTGACCGTAAGAATGCTAAGTAAGACTGGTTCCTGATCCAGGAATGCATTTATGTCAATATCTTAATTAAATCCAGAAGAAGGAAGAAAAAAGCACTCTAAAGAGCAGTTTGGGCATGATGCCAGCATATCATTACAAATCAGGCGCACAAAATCCTGCCTGCTTTTTACATCCCAGTGCACTACTCCATGACAGTTTAAGCTCTACAACGCAACTAAGAATGCCACAGTCTGGAGAAAAGACTGAGACCAGGTGTAAGCTTGGTTTAAGCTTGCTTGTGGTAGGTAACAGAAAATGAATGGTTCTTCTGATATTAAATAGAGTACCTCAGACAACTAAATCTTGTAATAAATAATGTGGAAATTGAGCAAGTTSAGATGACTAAACTGCTTGGAGTAACCCTAGATTGTAAACTGTCATGGTCAAAATGTATTGATGCAGTTAGTAGCTAAGATGGGGAGAAGTCTGTCTATAATAAAACGATGCTCTGCCTTAACAACACTATCAACAAGGCAGGTCCTACAGGCCCTAGTTTTGTCGCACCTTGACTACTGTTCAGTCGTGTGGTCAGGTGCCACAAAAAAGGCCTTAGGAAAATTGCAATTGGCTCAGAACAGGGCAGCATGGCTGGCCCTTGGATGTACACAGAGAGCTAATAATAATATGCATGTCAATCTCTTCTGGCTGAAAGTGGAGGAGAGATTGACTTCATCGCTACTTTTATTTATGAGAGGTATTGACATGTTGAATGCACCGAGCTGTCTGTCTAAACTGGCACACAGCTCGGACACCCATGCATGCATACCCCACAAGACATTCCACAAGAGGTCTCTTCACAGTCCCCAAGTCCAGAACAGACTATGGGAGGCACACAGTACTACATGGAGCCATGGCTACATGGAACTCTATTCCACATCAAGTAACATATGCCAGCAGTAAAATTTGATTTAAAAAAACAGATTTAAAAAAACACCTTAGGGAACAGCGGGGACTGTGAAGCAACACAAACATTGGCACAGACACATGCATACACACACACACTATACATACACATGGATTTAGTACTGTAGATATGTGGTAGTGGTGGAGTAGSGGCCATGTATTGTAATGTTTTTAAAATAGTATAAACTGCCTTAATTTTGCTGGATCCAGGGAAGAGTAGCTGCTGCCAATGGGGATCCATAATAAAATGTTTTAAATACAATACACACCTGTCATTTATGGTCTGATATTGTCAGTTATATGATTAACGTGCCTCTCAGTCTGTGTTTAGGGACAGGTATTGGCTATCATCAAGCTGTTCATTTCTCCATGTCAAGTGTTTGGGTGCTTGTGAAATACACATGGAACATTTAACAGCTTGTTGGACTTGGTGCATTCGAGTCTATGTGGGCCTGGGGTAAGAAAAACTACAACAGAGGATAAATTCTTGAAACCCAAATCCTTTATGTCAATTGATCATTTGAAGGGAGCGATGTGGAGGGCGTCAAGCTGTGTGTCTGTCAGAATGGCTTAGTGTAACGAGTGTGTGTGGTTGAGCAGCAGCCCACTGTACCTGCTGAGTGTTAGGGCCTAGCGTCATCSTTTCCACGGGAACTCTGTTCATCTGCAGACAGTTGTGATGTGTTCAGAAGCTGCAGTTGGGCACTGGGCTGCGGCTCATACTTAGGACTGACCACTGCATGGTGGAGAAGTTCTTCATATTCATCCTGTCCATAATGAAAGAAGASAGTGAGACATTGAATCCTGAATAAAGTTCTGCATAGATACTGCATGTCTCCATTGCAACTTCAAATGATCACTCAAAACAGTCAACTGATGAGTTTTTTTTACATGAAGAATTGTATTTATCTTTTTGAAGACCCCTCCACAAATCTGTAAAAGGAAGTGCTTTGTTACCTGCAGCTCAGATGAGACCGAGCTGCCCCGATCGCAGTCCCCTGGTAGAACTGGACTGCTCGAATCCCCTTCATCTGAGGAAAGATTAAAATACAACAACAAAAAATGTTATTTTACTAGGAACAGCACTTGGAATGGTCCCGTGCTGATGAAGTCAGATAGCATGATGACAAATACTAAATAGTTAATTAACATGTAAAAAAAAAAAAAAAACTATTATACTTTAATCAAAGATTTTGCCTAGAAGTGGACAGGTCGAATTTATAAGGTAGCTACGGCGAGGGTAGTCTCGCAAGGCCATCCTACAAAATCTATTTTGGTGATTCGTCAGGTGATGGCACAAAGTTTAGGCTATATTTCCAGTGATTATTTCACCAAACAAATGTTCAAAGAGCAGGTGATTGACTGGAGAAAAAAAACAACGATAGATTGGATCAACTTGTAATGAGTGACAGCAGACTGCTAAACTATGTTCAACATGATTTAGCTAGCTAACAAACGTTAGTAACGTAGCTAGCGCGAAAACACACACTGCAGCTTTGAAACAATTGTCTTGTATCATGTCATCATTTTCAAAAGTAGCTAGATAACGTTATTCAATTACTGCTTTTTAGAGTATCTCGAACTGGCTTCGTCTTGCGTTTGTTTGTTTGTAATTTGTTGAATTTGACAGTTTCAAATCGCTTGCCATGCGATTCAAACTGGCTAACTTTAGAACAAGGCGCGATTAGATTGGTTACTGGGTCGAAGGTCCTTACTACAGTACTTTTGATTGAGAAGTGCGTTTCCCTGGTAACAGTAGGCAGAAACAACACTGAACTCAAACAGAGGCGGAGGAGGAAGCCATATTACCCAAACCAAACCACTGCCCCAAACGGCCTGAGTGAACTATATTCCTTTATCCACCATCTTCGACTACATGTCATCTAAGATGATCCAAGTGGTCATGCTGTAATTTTAGCTATCTTTAGTACTGCTACTGGTATAATTAGCTGACCAGATGTAATGTTAGTCTACTGTTATATTTAATTCCAGCAAGTAAACATCTTGCACTGTAACGTTAGCTAGTGTTGCAAGTTTAAATTGATTTGTCAATGCTCCTTTATCATTTGCCATTAAGCAGGGAAAAACACCTTGGGTGTGTGTGTACATTCTTGTTTGATAGCGTATGACAGTTAGTGGCAGCAGCACTACTTACTGCTGGTTTTTTGAAGCCCACAGCAGACCATTGTGATGGTTAATGCATTAATTAAAACAATCAAACACTTATCCGTCTGAAGTAGGTATACGTCTTTGGTGAATACCACCATCCTGAGAACCTACCTTTAGACATTATAGTGTTCGTGTCAGTTGGGCAACTGCTGACACATAGCTAGGTTCATTACCCGTACAAGCGAAGACAGAAACGTCTTTGAGGTCATGAACCTCGTGCTTAATGGCATTAAACCCCATATGTGGCAGAGGCCTGGCAGACTGGAACGGAGGCGGGACAGACAGCAGAGACATATGGTCCCTCTTGGCCATGGCAGAAATGCCTGTGTTGCTCTTGGACTAGGACCTCCTTACCACCTGGATGTGCAGGGAATAGGCTGCTATGGCACTATCAGTCACGATGCTAGCAGCATTGATATGAGACTTGGCATTTCTTTGAATTAGATACACGAGGGAAAACACTGTGTAATGCCAAATGTGTCTGTGTCAGTGTAATGCTCTCCACTGAGATTAAACTGACATCTTAAACTGGGCTATTCTGCCAAGGACGAACACTAGTGCCAAAAAGCAGCTTAACAACCGATCCCCTGGCATAGCATAGGCTACTCCAGTTGAGGAAGAAGTGTGGATTTCAGGTCACTATAACATATTGTTTAAGATATGTCTTTTGTTACAAGAAAATAAGGCAATAAAACATGGTGAAGTATGCAATGAAACCACATAGATATGATTTCATCATTATGCATCTTGACAGTATGACAGCAACAACTGGGTTTTAACCTGTCTGGATGCACGGAGAGGATAATCCCTGTTGCACTGAGGGGAGTGCATCATGTTCTGATGAATGACAGAACTGTGTAGCTTCACACAGATTACCTATTTCCATTCCACATATGCACCATATTTATACATTTTAAAGGGATATGTTTCTCACAATTTCTCTTGGAAGATGATATTGTCACCAGAGCTTGCTTTGGCAGCTTCCCTGCCCTTTATGATAGCATTAGTGAGCAACTGCTCATTTGTTATGCTTTGGTAAAATATCATAACAAAACAAGGCATGGGTACATGATAAAATAATCCTTACAGTGTGTGTGTGTGTGTGTGTGTGTGTGGCAAGAGTGAACTAAGGAAAATAAAGTGTCACAAGAAACACAATGTCAAAATTACAAGAGATATGCCGTAAATTCCCCTCCACCTCCTTCCCAATCCGAGACTGTATGGCCTGTCTCCAACAGACAATGTGGTTCAGGATTGGACTCTACAGCCACACTAAAACACACAAGTCATCATTGGATACGATGGTCTACCAGTAAGCAAGTGTGTGTGGTTCTGTGTGTGGGTCAAACAATATCCAAATATTGATCACTATTATTCACTGTTCCTGTGGTGCACATATATTTTTACACATGGAATGATTGATATCTTTTCCCTTCAACAAATCAATGGTAATTGCTGTGTTTGGATCTTAAAACTCTTTAATTCTTGTAGTGGAAAGAGGTTATAAACGACTGTTGATAGGGGTGAGATTAAACAGTGTATTAGTCCCCAACCCCCTCACTAGATCCACTTTGTAAATAGCTCCTTAGTTTTAAAAAGAGTAAATGAAATGGGATGCAGCTCAGATCCTTCTCTCCTAGCCTGTAAGAAGTTCAATCTGTTCCAGGACAATAATCACAATCTGTTTGACTTTCCTCTCCCTGGCATTTTAGCTCAGGTATGTAAGACTATTCAGAACCTTGAAATGGTAGACAGGACAGAAATGAGAGAATAATGTTCTGGGCTAAAGCTGATTGAGTTGGAAAAAGCAAAAAATTATTCTTCAAGTTTTTGTCAGTATATTGCTGATGTTTGATTGTTTAATTATTAATCTTGACAAAAAATACAGACCTTTGTTTATACAGTACTAGACAAAAGTTTGGACACACTGTCACGACTTCCGCCGAAGTCGGGTCCTCTCCTTGTTCAGGCGGCGGTCGACGTCGCCGGTCTTCTAGCCATCGTCTATCCACTTTTCATTTTCCATTTGTTTTGTCTTGTTTTTCCACACACCTGGTTTCAATTCCCTCATTTACTTGTTGTGTATTTAACCCTCTGTTCCCCCCATGTCTTTGTGTGGGATTGTTTATTGTAGTGCTTGTGCACGTTCCCCGTGAGCGCACAATGGGTTATTTTTGTGCCCATTTATCTTGTTGTTCTGGATGCTGTTGGTTTTGCTTAATACATCTCCAGTTAGTACCCAGTTCTGCTCTCCTGCGCCTGACTTCTCTTCCGCCAATTACGCACCCCGCTACAGAATCCCACACCGCAACATATGGAGTCAGCAGGAGCAGGTGCCCCTGGAATGGGGTGGAGGAGCGCATCCGGGAGCACGCGGCGATGCTCCACCATCTCGGCACCGCCATGGACCGCGTTGTCCAAACTATGGACCGCTGGGAGAGACAGGGAGTTCCTCCAGCGCCTCCACCAGCACAACCAGGGTCTCCACTACTCGCCCCCCTTCACCCGGTCCCAGTGGGATTCGTCTCGCCCTTCCCCGGGAGTATGACGGAACGGCTGCATGCTGCCAGGGTTTCCTGTTGCAGCTCAACCTCTACCAGGCTCCTTCAGGTTGTGAGAAGGTGTCCGCCCTCATCTCGTGCCTCTCTGGGAAAGCCTTGGAGTGGGCCAATGCCGTGTGGGGAGAAGGAGATGCGGCGCTGGACCATTTCGAGGATTTCACCCACCGCTCTACCCTCGGGTGGATGGTCGAAGACTGCCCGGAAGCGGCGGGTGAAACGTCTCTTCCATCTGAGGCAGGGAACGAGGAGCGCCCAGGAGTTCGCCGTGGATTTTCGGACCCTGGCCGCTGGCGCGGGATGGAACGATAGGGCCCTGATCGACCACTATCGCTGCAGTTTGCGCGAGGACATCCGTCGGTCGTTGGCCTGCAGGGACACCACCCTCACCTTCGACCAGCTGGTGGACCTGTCCATTCGGCTGGATAAACTGCTGGCTACCCGCGGGCGTCCAGATCGGGTTCTGTCGGTTCCATCCCCCAGCACCACCGCTCCGGTGCCCATGGAGCTGGGAGGTGCTGTGTGTAGGGAGACTGGAGATTTACGACATCCTGTTTTTTTGTCGCCTACCTTGTCAACATGTTCTTCATGTCAGACTGGTCCTTCAGCGCCTCCTGGAGAACCAATTGTACGTGAAAGCCGAGAAGTGTGAGTTTCACCGCTCTACAATCTCCTTTCTGGGATATGTCATCACTGATGGAAATATCCAAACAGATCCTGAAAACGTGAAAGCAGTGGTAGATTGGCCTACGTCCAGGGTGCAGTTACAACGTTTCCTGGGGTTCGCTAACTTCTACCGCCATTTCATTCGGGGCTACAGCACCCTGGTGGCCCTCCTCTCTGCACTCAACTCTCCCAAAATACTGTTGCCATGGTTTCCAGCTGTCGACAGAGCCTTTGTGGACCTGAAACATCGGTTCACCAAACCACCCATTCTCGTCCATCCGGACCCGTCCCGTAAATTTGTGGTAGAGGTTGCTGCTTCTGATGTTGGAGTGGGGGCCATCCTGTCCCAGCGATCTGCCCAGGACCAAAAGTTTGGAGGTCACACTGCCGATGGTGCCGGGTTGGTTCCTCTGGGGATCGAGACAGCATGCAGGGCACTCTGGCATCATCCCAGGTGAGCCGGCACCCTTCTCACCCAGAGCCCTCTGTTGCACACATGTTTTTGTATGTTATTTTTCCTGAGTTTTCCCCGCATTCCCAGCATAAGGCTCTCGTGGATTCAGGCGCGGCTGGCAATTTTATAGACAGATCGTTTTCCCTTAGTTTAAGGATCCCCATTGTTCCAGTGGCTGTGCCCTTCCCCGTTCACGCCTTAAATGGTCGACCATTAGGGTCAGGGTTGGTTAGGGAGGCCACCGCTCCTCTGGGTATGGTGACGGAAGGGGGGTCACAAGGAGAGAATCAGTCTCTTCCTCATTGACTCTCCTGCGTTTCCCGTGGTGCTAGGCCTACCCTGGTTAGCTTGTCATGACCCCACTGTTTCTTGGCAACAAAGGGCTCTCACGGGATGGCTGTGAGAGTGCTCGGGGAGGTGTATAGGGGTTTCTGTTGGTGCTACTACGGTGGAAAGTCCAGACCAGGTCTCCACRGTGCGCATTCCCCCTGAATATGCCGATTTGGCTCTCACCTTCTCCAAAAAGAAGGCGTGTCAATTACCACCCCATCGACGGGGAGATTGTGCGATAAATCTCCTGGTAGACGCTGCACTTCCCAGGAGTCACGTGTATCCCCTCTCACAGGCGGAGACGGAGGCTATGGAAACATATGTCTCCGAATCCCTGCGTCAGGGGTACATTTGGTCCTCCACTTCACCCGCCTCCTCGAGTTTCTTTTTTGTGAAGAAGAAGGAGGGAGGTCTGCGCCCGTGTATTGACTACCGAGGCCTAAATGAGATCACGGTGAGGTACAGTTACCCGCTACCTCTTATCGCCACGGRGATTGAGTCAATGCACGGGGCGCGCTTCTTCACAAAACTAGATCTCAGGAGTGCTTACAACCTGGTGCGTATCCGGGAGGGAGACGAGTGGAAGACGGCGTTCCGCATGACGTCAGGGCATTATGAGTACCTCGTCATGCCATACGGGTTGATGAATGCTCCATCAGTCTTCCAAGCCTTTGTAGACGAGATTTTCAGGGACCTGCACGGGCAGGGTGTAGTGGTGTATATGGATGACATTCTGATATACACTGCTACACGCGCCGAGCATGTGTCCCTGGTGCGCAGGGTGCTTGGTCGACTGTTGGAGCATGACCTATACGTCAAGGCTGAGAAATGCCTGTTCTTCCAGCAGTCCGTCTCCTTCCTAGGGTACCGCATTTCCACCTCAGGGGTGGAGATGGAGAGTGACCGCATTTCAGCCGTGCGTAATTGGCCGACTCCCACCACGGTAAAGGAAGTGCAGCGGTTCCTAGGGATTGCCAATTACTACCGGAGGTTTATCCAGGGTTTTGGTCAGGTAGCGGCTCCAATTACCTCACTACTGAGGGGGGGGCTGGTACGTTTGCAGTGGTCGGTTGAGGCGGACAGGGCTTTTGGTCACCTGAGGGCTCTGTTTACCTCGGTTCCCGTGCTGGCCCATCCGGATCCCTCTTTGGCCTTCATAGTGGAGGTGGACGCGTCCGAGGCTGGGATAGGAGCCATGCTCTCTCAGCGCTCGGGTACGCCACCGAAGCTCCGCCCCTGTGCCTTCTTCTCGAAGTAGCTCAGCCCGGCGGAGCAAAACTATAACGTGGGGGACCGGGAGCTGTTGGCTGTCGTCAAGGCTCTGAAGGCGTGGAGACATTGGCTTGAGGGGGCTAAACACCCTTTTCTCATCTGGACTGACCACCGCAAACTGGAATACATCCGGGCAGCGAGGAGACTGAACCATCGCCAGGCAAGGTAGGCCATGTTTTTCACCCGTTTTGTTTTTTCCCTTTCCTACAGACCAGGTTCCCAAAACGTGAAGGCAGATGCACTGTCCCGACTGTATGATACAAAGGAGCGGCCCATGGATCCCACTCCCATACTCCCGGCCTCCTGCCTGGTGGCGCCGGTAGTGTGGGAGCTGGACGCGTACATTGATAAGGCGTTACGTGCAGAGCCCGCTCCCCTCCAGTGTCCCGCTGGGCGTCAGTACGTTTCGTCTGCTGTCCGTGACCGGTTGATCTATTGGGCCCACACGTCACCCTCCTCTGGTCATCCTGGGATCGGTCGGACGGTGCGCTGTTTGGCTGGGAAGTACTGGTGGCCTACCTTGGCCAAGGATATGAGGGTTTATGTTTCCTCCTGCTCGGTGTGCGRTCAGTGTAAGGCTCCTAGGCACCTGCCCAGAGGGAAGCTACACCCCTTACCCATTCCACAGCGGCCTTGGTCGCACCTGTCAGTGGATTTTRTTACCGATCTCCCCCCCTCACAGGGAAACACCACGATCCTGGTCGTTGTGGATCGGTTCTCTAAGTCCTGCCGTCTCCTCTCTCTGCCCGGTCTCCCTACGGCCCTACAGACTGCGGAGGCCTTGTTTACGCACGTCTTCCGGCACTACGGGCTGCCTGAGGATATAGTGTCTGATCGAGGTCCCCAGCTCACTTCGAGGGTCTGGAAGGCGTTCATGGAACGTCTGGGGGTCTCGATCAGCCTTACCTTGGGTTTTCACCCCAAGAGTAATGGGCAGGTGGAGAGAGTGATCCAGGATGTGGGCAGGTTTCTGCGGTCGTATTGCCAGGTTCAGCCGGGGGAATGGGCAGCGTTCGTGCCTTGGGCCGAGATGGCTCAGAACTCGCTCCGCCACTCCTCCACTAACCTCTCCCCCTTCCAGTGCGTACTGGGGTACCAGCCGGTTCTGGCGCCTTGACATCAGAGTCAGACCGAGGCTCCTGTGGTGGACGACTGGTTCAGGCGCGCGGAGGAGACATGGGACGCCGCCCATGTTCACCTCCAGCGGGCCGTGCTGCGCCAGAAAGCCAGCACAGACCGTCACCGCAGTGAGGCCCCGGTGTTCGCACCAGGGGACCGGGTCTGGCTCTCGACCCGGAACCTGCCCCTCCGCCTGCCCTTCCGGAAGCTGGGTCCGCGGTTTGTGGGGCCATTTAAAGTCCTGAGGAGAGTGAATGAGGTTTGTTATAGGTTACAGCTTCCCCCTGATTACCGTATTAACCCCTCGTTCCACGTGTCTCTCCTCAGAACGGTGGTGTTTGGCCCGCTCCAGGAGTCTGAGGTGCGGGAGGTTCCTCCGCCCCCTCTGGACATCGAGGGGGCCCTGGCGTACTCCATTCGCTCRATACTGGATTTGAGGCGTCGGGCCAGGGGCCTTCAGTACCTCGTGGAGTGGGAGGGGTACGGTCCGGAGGAGAGGTGCTGGGTTCCGGTGGAGGACGTGTTGGACCCTTCAATGCTGCGGGAGTTCCACCGTCTCCGTCCGGATCGCCCTGCGCCTCGACCTCCGGGTCGTCCCCGAGGCCGGCGTCGGCGCGCTGCTGGAGCCGCGCGTCAAGGGGGGGGTACTGTCACGACTTCCGCCGAAATCGGGTCCTCTCCTGGTTCGGGCGGCGCTCGGCATCGCCGGTCTTCTAGCCATCGTCAATCCACTTTTCATTTTCCATTTGTTTTGTCTTGTTTTTTCACACACCTGGTTTCAATTCCCTCATTTACTTGTTGTGTATTTAACCTTCAATTCCCCCCATGTCTTTGTGTGGGATTGTTTATTGTAGTGCTTGTGCACGTTCCCCGTGAGCGCACAACGGATTATTTTTGTGCCCATTTATCTTGTTGTTCTGGATGCCGTTGGTTTTGCTTAATAAATCTTCAGTTATTACCCAGTTCTGCTCTCCTGCGCCTGACTTCTCTGCCGCCAATTACGCACCCCGCTACACACACCTACTCATTCAAGAGTTTTTCTTTATTTTTACTATTTTCTACATTGTAGAATAATAGTGAAGATATCAAAACTATGAAATAATACATATGGAACCATGTAGTAACCAAAAAAGTGTTAAACAAATCAAAATATATTTTAGATTCCTCAAAGTAGCCACCCTTTGCCCTGATGACAGCTTTACACACTCTTGGCATTCTCTCAACTAGCTTCACCTGGAATGCTTTTCCAACAGTCTTGAAGGAGTTCCCACATATGCTGAGCACTTGATGGCTGCTTTTCCTCCACTCTATGGTCCGACTCATCCCAAACAATCTCAATTTGGTTGAGGTCGGGGGATTGTGGAGGCCAGGTCATCTGATGCAGCACTCCATCACTCTCCTTCATGGTCAAATAGCCCTTACACAGCCTGGAGGTGTGTTTTGGGTCATTGTCCTGTTGAAAAACAAATGACAGTCTCACTAAGCTGCAGAATGCTGTGGTAGCCACGCTGGTTAAGTGTGCCTAGAATTCTAAATAAATTTCCGACAGTGTCACCAGAAAAACACGCCCACACCATCACACCTCCTCCTCCATGCTTCATTGTGGGAACCACACATGCGGATATCATCTGTTCACCTACTCTGCATCTCACAAAGACACGGCGGTTGGAAATAAAAATCTCAAATTTGGACTCATCAGACCAAAGGACAGATTTCCACCGGTCTAATGTCCATTGATCTTGTTTCTTGGCCCAAGCAAGTCTCTTCTTATTATTGGTGTCCTTTAGTAGTGGTTTCTTTGCACCAATTTGACTATGAAGGCCTGATTCACGCAGTCTCCTCTGAACAGTTGATGTTGAGATGTGTCTGTTACTTGAACTCTGTGAAGCATTTATTTGGGCTGCAATTTCTGAGGTTGAAAACTCTAAATAACTTATCCCCTGCAGCAGAGGTAACTCTGGGTCTTACTTARCTGTGGCACTCCTCATGAGAGCTAGTTGCACCATAGTGCTTGATGGTTTTTGCGACTGCACTTGAAGAAACTTTCAAAATATTTGAAATTTTCCGGATTCACTGACCTTCATGTCTTAAAGTAATGATGGACTGTCGATTTCTCTTTGCTTATTTGAGCTGTTCTTGCCATAATATGGACTTGGTCTTTTAACAAATAGGGCTATCTTCTGTATACCACCTCTACCTTGTCACAACACAACTGATTGGCTCAAACGCATTAAGAAGGAAAGAAATTCTACAAAATAACTTTTAACAAGGCACAACTATTCATTGAAATATATTCTTGGTGACTACCTCATGAAGCTGGTTGAGAGAATGCCAAGAGTGTGCAAAGCTGTCATCAAACCAAAGSGTGATCACTTATGATGTAACATATTTTTAGATTTGTTTAACACTTTTTTGGTTACTACATGATTCCATATGTGTTATTTCCTATTTTTGATGTTGTCACTGTTATTCTACAATGTAGAAAATAGTACAAATAAAGAAAAACCTTGGAATGAGTAGGTGTGTCCAAACTTTTGACTGCTACTGCACATTAGGCAGATATCAAGAATCCCTGCCTGGGGTGGAATGAGCTGGAACTGAGTGCCATAGAGAAGAGTCATCGATGGCCTATGCTCCCAAAGGAGCGATGGGCCTAAGGAAGTAAGTAAGTTTGTTTAATACATTACACTACCTGATGCATGTACATATACATGTAGCTACCTGTACAATGTACAGTATTTACCTCCTATAATTAATTTGGTTATAGTACTATAATAAACTGTAAAATAATATAACTTTCTACAAAACTGCTGCTGCTGCCCTCAATCGATTTCAATTAGATCTGTCTGCAGAGAGCCACAACTCCTGACAACAACAACAATGTGCTGTCATCAATCATGATGATGTTAACCCATTTGCTGCCCATATCCGACAGTGCTGACCTCTCATACAAGACAATGGGGATAATAGTCAGTGAAGCACTTTCCTTAGCTGCCTGCTGTTTTCAGATTACTTTTGATTGCATGTTGATGATATTGGACATCCCCCTCAGGCTACAGTCATTTATCACATCACCACGACAATAACACCAGTGTCCTTTTGCTTTTATGATGCTCTTTTCCAAAACAATCACTGGCTACTTGGTATTGTGTCTGTAAATATGGCCATGCTGTCTCCATTTATATAATGTAAGTATACTCCCTGGCAACTGTGTAAGAAAGGGCTAAAGGTCTGCTGACCAATAAGAGAGAAGAAGAGAGGAAACGAGACAGTGGGAAGGTGGGAGCTAAGTCAGTTACCTCTCCCACTAGGCAAAAACAATTATCATCAATGTCTGAATCGCTGTCTGGACAAAGATAACACACTTTATGGCTAGACTGCAGCACTAGTCTACCCAGGCTATAATTATTAATGGCTGCTAATGTGCATCTCTGTGTATCTATGGGTATAGGCATGTTTGGTGTAAGTAGGATTCTTTGAAATGTGAATGAATATGTGATATGATGGTGTGTTTGTGTGTGTGTGGCCATGTGCGTCAGAGTTTGTGTGTGTGTGTGTGTGGCCATGTGCGTCAGAGTGTGTGTGTGTGTGGGAGAGAGAGGGCCATTCTGCTCTCCCGTACATTAAGCTAAGTGCTCCTTGGCTCTCCAGAAGTAGTAAATGGAGTCTTAGGCCTGAGGAGATGTTGTCTTCCAGCTCTGAATGAAAAGCAGAGAGTGTCCCCAGCCTCAGATCACCACTCCTGTGAATCATCAAAATCAGAGGACAAAGACAGATGCCTCTCTTTTGTAAGTGTGTGTGTGAGTGAGTGTGTCCATGCCAGTATGTATGCATGTGAGTGTGTCTATGTATATAAATGCATTTCTTCATGTGGGAAATTTACTGTGATGGTATTTAATTCACGCTACGTACGGTATATCGCCTGTGTCAGCACTCTTTCCATTTCTTGACATTCAAACAGAATCCCCCCAAAAAATATATCAACATAATACCACCAATTCCTGACAGTATCATTACTCCAGTGCTACCCTCTACATCTCTGAATTTAGCTCAAACTGCTGGAATCCATTTTAAATGCAATCCTTTGACAATCATATCTTACTATGACTTAAATCTCATATACAGCAAGAGGTAACCCCCACAGAGGAACATTAAATGGGATGTTTTGTGCAGATAATAATCATCTCTCTGCAGTGGATCTTGTTCCTCTGTGGTACTGCTGCGACGGATTTTGGTCTTTAATGATGTGAGTACTGTAGGGCTGAGTGTGCTGCCACTTGCATCAGTCCCTCACTTTATTCTCTGACCGTCTCTCTCCACAGCTCTTGGGTTTGAGAAGCGCTAGGATTTGACATAACAAGCACAGTGCTCACTGTCTCTCACTTCATCAGAAGAACCTACTTATCTTTGAGAGAGCCTGTGTTCGGTTATGTAATTATACAGCATTATTATACATACAGTCTTTGTGTGATATTCTGTAACAGGTAAGAATTATAATCTGTGTCGTACTGTATTGTGTGCAAAGAAATAACTAAAATAATAAACTCTCAGATACTTTTGAAGTCTCTTTTTCTTTTCATGACTGATTGCAGTTTCTTTCGTCAGCTATATTACTCATATTCAATGCTGAACAGGGAAACAGTGATCACTATGCCCTCAGTGTTATTGCTCAGAGAAGAAGGTGCACTGACCTGGGCGTGGTGATAGATCAGGGTGATACTTTGAAACACTTTCACTAAATTAATAGCATTCATGGAGTTCATGTTGCAACAGCCAATGTTCTGCCAAGTAATGATGGGTGCCATTCATTATAGATTGAGAAGCATTAGACACGCATGGCATCTTGTTAATTGATTGTCAGTCAGTATTCTTCTGGTGACTCTAACACCAGCCTTGGGTCATGGACTGCCCTGTATTGCTCTGTGCAGGTGCACACCTATGTTTGCAGAAAGGGAAGAACTCATATTAATATCCCAATTGAAATTCTGTTTTAACGTTTAGTGAGAGCAGATCCCGTGCTTTTCACCGAAGGCCAACACATAATTCCAATTCTCCTTTATGCCAATGTTAATGTTCTTTTCACTGTTTTTCTTAGATTATACTTGAGAAAAAGCCTGATCTGTGGTTAAGAATGGAGTTACAACAAGAATGAACCAGACAGAAAGCTTCACTGAGACACAAAAGAAAATAGATGTAACCTACTAAGGTAAGGCCGAATTAAGTAGGAAAGCATGCCTATTTATATTTGCTTGGGTCATCTTGATGAATTCATGCTTGTAACTAATCAAGCATAAAACAAACAGTGGAACTTGTAATGTTTTTAGTGGTTGTTCAGATTAGGACTGACTCATGACTCAGCCATTTAGTTTATTGAGAGAAAATTGTGGTGTGGCCCACATATCACATTGGCCTAATTCACAGAATTTTCTGAAGAACTTTAATGGAAAGGTCATGAATTATTCATGTATCCAGTGTCTGTCCTATCCACCAACGCGCTGTAGTAGTGGTGTTTTCAAGGCGCAAATTCAGCACTGAAATAATTTATGGAGTCAGGACCATGGACAGCGGTCATTCGCGGAAAATGTCTTTCAGGACCGTGGATAGCGTAGTATGAAAAAGCTGATGTCGCCTAGTTGGCCTTCCGTGGTTACAAACTACACTGAACAAAAATATAAACGCAGCATGCAAAAAATTCTACGATTTTACTGAGTTACAGTTTATAGAAGGAAATCAGTCAATTTAAATAAATTCATTATCCCCCGTTCAGCATATTACAACTAACGCACTGCGTTTTTAGCAGGATAAACTACTTTCAACATTATACCAGCCCTGTATGTTTTCAAATATTTAAGATACAGAATTAATCATTTTAATCAAGTGAACTTGAAAACATTGCTATAAGGTGAATTTGTAAATGTGTTTTCTTTAGCCTACACACTACGCTGTTCGAGACTGTGGCGGGAATTATAATTTGGCACAATGGTTTGAAAAAGGTCGAGCTGTTGTCGCATCAAATGGAATTTGAAATGATGCCGGCGAGAACAAAGCTGACTCCATTACAATAACGAGCCACAATGATACACTGCCACATTAACATAAGGCTATACCGCACAAACTTTTCAGCAAATACAATCCGTTTTACAGCACAATTCATTTGCCTTTCAAATGGATGCCATTCATCTTCAGCATGTCATCTGAATGTCTTTGTTGTTGCTTTGCCCCAAAAACATGCAAAAACGATACATTTCCATTGCTCAATATGAAACTTTAACAATGTATTTGAAGAATAACATGAGCTCTTAAATCTGTAGAAAATATGTTCGTTAAAAAGCCTCGGTCACATCGCTACAGTACCGCACGTCGCAGTGTTTCACGTCATTCTCCCTCTAACGAGATTGTTCCATTAGATGGAATTGCCTGCATCACTCAATGAAATACAATTTTTGATTTTACTTTCTCTCCTAGCTATCCCCTGCCCCCTCTGCTCCCCCCCCCCCCCCCCCCCTCTGTCTATCTCCTTTTTCCTGAAGTAGCCTACTGCAGAGAGAGAACTGCATCGAAAAAACACACCGGAAGGCATTAACTACCTCAGTTCTACAGTGTGATAGCAGCAAATTCAGATTCGTAAGACACAAGCAACTCGCCTGGTGCAATGGCTAACAATCAGAGCCATCCACTTTTCCTCTCTCAAACAAAGGTAAGCGCTTTGATTTCTCGAGGGAACGCTGTGGGAAAGCAGAGGTTGTTCTTATTCAAGTAGGCTAGCATACAGTGTTTCGTTTACATTGTTTCATATAGCCTTTCGCGGAATACAGCAGAATGTTCATTATAGGCTAAGTGTAAAGTAAAATAGCAAAATACACTTTTTGATATTGTCATATGCAAAGTTCAGGTTACGTAGGCCTAATTCTTGTATGACAGACTGCAGTGCAACTGTGAGGAGGATGTTGGCAGGGAAACCCACTTTATTAATTATAAAATGCTGCTCAGTCTCATTCATAGCTTACGTCTGAAGTTTACCAGATTTTTCAGTTGAATTGCCTTTGAAACTATACTGACAAAAATGATGCGCTTGGTGTTTTTGTTGGAATGTAGTGTCTATGCTTGACTTTGCTTTATAGTCCGTGTAAAAAATGTGCTTCAAACCATCCAGATACACTACTTGGAGTATTTGGGATACTAAGCTAAAATGTAGGCTAAATTCAAAGAAAACAGTTTGGTTTTAGTCCTGTTACATCAAGGCTAACCCTTTAGACATACCCACCAAGTAAAGTCATGATGCCCATGATATTTGTTCTTTATTCAAATAAAATTGAAGTCGATAGTTGCTACTGTCTCAAATCTCTGCAAGTCTGAAACAAGCTCTCGTCTGCGGTGAATGAGTATCAGACGGCCAGTCACCCCGGGCGCTTAAAGCACTCTGCATTACCGCCAAAAAGAGCGCAAGGCTGCGGGTACAGTAGCGAGCTGGGTACTGAGTCAACGATTGATAGACTACCAAAGAGAACGTCCAGTGAATTTGCATCAACGTGCTCTGTAGTAGGAGAATTATAAGCTTGCTTGGTAACATTTAAGTTGTCTTCAAAACGGCTTGACATATTTTCATGTGAGGTGTTGTCTAGCTGGACAGTTGGTGGGAAATATGAGACTATTTTTCTTTATCCTCACTTGACTTTTAATGGTGTTGACAGCAAAATGAAGTCATGTGTAGGCCATGGCTTTCAGATGGCTTTTCAGGAAAAAGCTAATGGAAGAGGAAAGGGCTTTCTTTTTCACATCAGATCACCAATCAATCCTGTATCTTATATGCTTGACACACCCCACTGGGCACAGACTCAATTCAAAGTATATTCCACATTGGTTAAACTTAATTTCATTGAAATGATGTGGAAACAACATTCATTCAACCAGTGTGTGCAAGGTGGGCCAAATCTAAACCCAAACCATTTTCTGCCAGGTGGACCATACACTATAGGGGTACATACTGTACACACTTCCAGGGGAACTAGGACCCCTAGGGGTACTTGGCCTACCTACAAGGGGTTCTTGAAAAGACTCATGAGACCATAGGCCTACTTGTGAAATGCACATGAGGGGGTACTTCAGGGGTACTCCGGGTAGAGCACAATTTAGTTGGTGGTACAGTAACTAAAAAAGGTTAGGAACCAACCCCTATTGCAACCCCACCTGACTCAAAGCTACATCCTTGAGAGGTAGTTCAATGACACTGGCCCAATGACAATTCAGTAAAAGTGGAGGCTCCAAATAGACCCAGTGCGTCAGCCTTGTAAGTCACCGGTCTAAGCACTAAGCAAATGGAAAATGTACAGATAAATCATTTGCATATATCTGGAATGAGTCAACCCGGTAATTACTTGGCATTGTAAAATAATGTTATTCAGCCACGTCCTCTGAACTCGCTTGCCCATCTTCAATTAACATTTGAACCACAGAATTGAATCCTTGTTTTTCATATTACCGGAATACTTCTCTTACTCAGGATACCCACAGTATTGGTCTTTATCAGAGCAAGGTTTTTCCTGCACAAATTCTCACATATCTTCACACATGCATGCCTCCATTTTCACAATTTTCTCTCATGTTGTATTTTGGGTTTGCCTCTTTCCAAACGGCTGTCAACCTGGTGAAGCACAGCCATAAACTATAGTGTAAAAGCTGCATCCAGCAGCAAGTGGTGTGCTCTCCAGCTTCTCTGTTAGGGCTCTCTGTGTTTCCTAGCTTGGTGGTAAGGGGCTGGCATGGCTGGGTGACCATATGGACCAAACAGGAACCAGTGTGTGTTCTCTGGGAGCCAAGGCACATACACTGTTTGGATCATCCCTCCCTTCCTGACTCAAATGTAACTCTGCTAAGTATTATGTGACATAGTTATAGTAAACGGGAACTGAGGTGATATTCTAATACAAATCCCAGAGAAATCCCAGAGATCAGTTGCAGTTATCTGATATATCATTGGCCATTATACCCTGCATCTGTGAAATCAGCTGGATGTGCTGTTCAGTGAATGCAATGTATTTCAGCCTTTTGTTTTATTGTAGGACACACTGTAGTGTGGGGAGTTGAGTGCATATACAAGTGCCATTAATTTTGACCAGCACTGTCACGTGATATCACAACACTATTAGTTCCATTCAAATTAAATCAAAGTTTATTGGTCGCATAAACAGGTTTGCAGATGTTATAGCAGGTGCAGCGAAATACTTATGTTTCTAGTACTAACAGTGCAGTAATATTTATCAATACAATAACAATACACACATAATCCCAAAATATAAAAAAGATCAGAACGAGCAATATCAGAATGAGCAATGCCCAAGCCCGGAATATATATCTATATATATATATAAATTGTGTGTATAGACAGCATGGACAGTCTATGAATAGAAAACAGGTGTGTACAGCAGTATTAATATAGGATGAGCCATGACTAGAATACAGTATATACAGTACATATAAAGTGGGTAAAACAGTGTGTAAACATTGTTAAAGTGACCAGTGTTCAATGTCTCTATATACATGGGGCAGCAGTCTTTAAGCTGCAGGGCAGAGTACCGGGTGGTAGCCGGCAAGTGACAGTGTCTAAGGTGCCAGGCAGAGTAACTGGCAAGCTATGGAGAGCCATGTGGTTGTGGGCGGTGCAGTTGCCGTACCAGATGGTGATGCAGCCCGACAGAATGCTCTCGATGGTTTATCTGTAGAAGTTCAGGAGGGTCTTAGGAGTCACGCCGAATTCCTTCAGCTTCCTGAGGTTGAAGAGGCGCTGTTGCTCTTCTTCACTACGGTGTGGGTGTGGTGGGACCATTTCAGGTCCTCGGTGATCCTCTCCACTGTGGCCCTGTCGATGTGATTGGGGGCGTGCTCTCTCTGCTGTCTCCTGTAGTCCATGATCAGCTCCTTCGTTTTGTTGATGTTGAGGGAGAGGTTATTTCCCCGGCACCACTCCGCCAGGGCACTAACCTCCTCCCTGTAGGCCGTCTCAGCATTGTTGGTGATCAGGCCTACCACTGTTGTGTATACACTAAGTCATAAGGGACAGAGAGTACAGGAGGGGGCTGAGCACACACTGCTGGGGTGACCCCTGTGTTGAGGATCAGTGTAGAAATGGTGTTGTTGCCCCGCCTCACCACCTGGGGGCGATCCGTGAGGAAGTCTAGGACCCAGTTGAACAGGGAGGGGCTCAGACCCAGGGCCACTGCAGTGGTGAGGGAACTGTTCTATCATTATTGGCAGGAGATTGATTGAAGTCAACATTAAAATTAATAATTCCAGTTATTATAGGTTAAAAGGGGATTGCCAACCTGCAACAGCAGTACGAAGTAACCAGAAAAGTTTACTTTAAGCCGTTCGCCATTATCAAAATATCCTTGTGAAGGTTGACTGCACTACAGAGCACTATTGAAGCAGGTTTCTTTCAGGGGTAATCTGTGTACCTACATGGCTAGTGGGCCTCATGTTCTCTATTCTCCTTCAATCTCTCTCACTCATCACTCTCTTCTCCCCCTTCAACCCTCTCCTCTTTCCAGTTACCCATCTCATCTCTCCTTCCTCCTCTCCCCTTCATCTCTCTCCACTCCTCCTGTCTCCATTCCACTCCCTTTTCCTATCCCTCTTTATACATCCCTCTCTTTTTTTCTGTATTCCACCATCTCTCTCTCTCCATGTAATGTCATCAGGATCTCCTAAATGAATACCTCCCAGGCCCAGGCTCTTTCTTGCAGATGAGGTCATGCGGTCTCCATTTTGATGGGATTACGTGCGGGTCGGTCCATTTAGAGATTGGACCTGCCCTGTCTGATGCTGATGGAACAAACCAACTACCAAACCGTCCACCCACGCTTATCTTTCAAAGGGGAGGACACTCACAAGTCAAACATGACTAAGACTGAATACATTAAAATATAGATTGCATCCCTGACATTGGTTGAATGTGAAAGTATGTGACAGGATATTGAATAAAAAACAGTGTGGATGAGTCTAATAAGGAGCATAAATTGCTAGTATTTCCATCATAGGATGTTTGCACTTGCATTCACATTGAACCACAGAATTAAAAATATTCCAAATGCAAGTGGAGTGCATACAGGGAGGGCAAGGACACTGGCAGCTAGCTTGTTTTTCATTACTGCTTTGCTTTGTGTGAGTGAGTGAGTATGTTTGGTCCAGTCTGTCATTCAGACTGCACAAAGCAGGCAGTATTGATGATCTATTATGATCTTATGAAAACATATGAGGCGTTTACTGCCCTCAGTAGGTGTTGGTCAGGAAACCAGTAAACTCCTCTTGCTACAAGGTAGCTTTTGTTTTTCATTCTAACCACCAGATGTACTGTGCATTCGGAAAGTATTCAGGCCCCTTGACTTTTTCCACATTTTGTTACGTTACAGCCTTATTGTAAAATTGATTAGATTCGTTATTTTCCTCATCAATCTACACACAATACCCCATAATGACAAAGCGAAAAAACAACAACAACAGACATACCTTATTTACATAACTATTCAGACCCTTTGCTATGAGACTCAATTGATTGGACATGATTTGGAAAGGGACACTCCTGTCTATATATACCAAGCCATGAGGTTGAAGGAATTGTCCGTAGAGCTCCCAGACAGGTTTGTGTCGAGGCACATATCTGGGGAAGGGTACCAAAACATTTCTGCAGCATTGAAAGTCCCCAAGAACACAGTGGCCTCCATCATTCTTAAATAGCAGAGGTTTGGAACCACCAAGACTCTTCCTACAGCTGGCCGGGGGAGCAATCGGGGGAGCAATCTGGGGTGAAGGGCCTTAGTCAGGGAGGTGACCAAGAACCCAATTGTCACTCTGACAGAGCTCTAGAGTTCCTCTGTGGAGATGGGAGAACCTTCCAGAACGACAACCATCTCTGCAGCACTCCACCAATCAGGCCTTTATGGTAGAATGGCCATATGACAGCCCACTTGGAGTTTGCCAAAAGGCACCTAAAAACTCAGACTATGAGAAACAAGATTCTCTGGTCTGATGAAACTAAGATTGAAGTCTTTGGCCTGAATGCCAACATCACATCTGGAGAAAACCTGGCACTATCTCTACTGTGGAGGATGGTGGTGGCAGCATCATGCTGTGGGGATGTTTTTCAGTGGCAGGGACTGGGATACTAGTCAGGATCGAGGCAAAGATGAACGAAGAAAAGTACAGAGAGATCCTTGATGAAAACCTGCTCCAGAGCACTCAGGACCACAGACTGGGGCAAAGATTCACCTTCCAACAGGACAACAACCCTAAGCACACAGCCAAGACATTGGAGGAGTGGCTTCGGGACCAGTCTCTGAATGTCCTTGAGTGGCCCAGCCAGCGCCCGGACTATTCTGGTTAGAGCCAGTTTGCGCTGTTCTGTGAAGGGAGCAGTACACAGCGTTGTACAAGATCTTCAGTTTCTTGGCAATTTATCGCATGGAATAGCCCATTATTTCTTAGAACAAGAATAGACTGACGAGTTTCAGAAGAAAGTTATTTGTTTCTGTCCATTTTGAGCCTGTAATCGAACACACAAATGCTGATGCTCCAGATACTCAACTAGTCTAAAGAAGGACAGTTTTATTGCTTCTTTAATCAGGACAACAGTTTTCAGCTGTGCTAACATAATTGCAACATTTCTGTACGCCTATGTAGATATTCCATACAAAATCAGCTGTTTCCAGCAACAATAGTAATTTACAACATTAACAATGTCTACGCTGTATTTCTGATCAATTTGATGTTATTTTAATGGACAAGAAATGTGCTTTTCTTTCAAAAACAAGGACATTTCTAAGTGACCCCAAACTTTTTAACGGTAGTGTATTTCCCTTTAGTCCAAAAGGTAGACTCATTATGCATGAGATCAGATCCAGCAAATTGTCCTCAAATCAAATCAAATCAAATTTATTGGTCACATACACACGGTTAGCAGATGTTATTGCGAGTGTAGCGAAATTGTTATGCTGGTGAATGAGGACCCAAAAGCGACTTAATAGAAACAGAGTATTTATTCCAGTCTTTAACAAACAATGATACTCCTGGATATTATCCTAGGTAAATCCAAAACAGGAAACTGAAATCCTCTCGTCAGTAGAGAGGAACGACTGGAGACGCGACCACAGACTGCAGGTCGCTTCAGGAAGGCACAGGCCGTAGCTGACATAGACACCTGCTCACACGCAGCATCTGAAGAAGGCAAAAACACGACAGGACACAGAACAGCAAACATCAAACAAGAATCCGACAAGGACAGAAGCGGAAAACAGAGGGAGAAATAGGGACTCTAATCAGAGGGCAAAATAGGGGACAGGTGTGAAAGAGTAAATGAGGTAGTTTAGGAGAATGAGAAACAGCTGGGAGCAGGAACGGAACGATAGAGAGAGAGAGCGAGAGAGGGAGAAAGGGAGGGGGAGAGAGAGGGATAGAAAGAGGGAAAGAACCTAATAAGACCAGCAGAGGGAAGCACAGGGACAAGACATGATGATCAAAGACAAAACATGACAGAAATGCTTATGCTTCTAGATCTGACAGTGCAGCAGTATCTAACAGGTAATATCTAACAATTCCACAACACAACCTAATATCTAACAAATTCATCAACAAAACCTAATACACACAATCTAGTAAAGGAAAGGGCTAAGAATATATAAGTATAAAATATATGGATGAGCAGTGACAGAGCGGCTAAGATGCAATAGATAGTAAAGAATAGATAGTGAAGGATACAGTATTGTAACGGTCCTGGTACCTTGTTTTATTGTGTTTTTTGGTATGTGTTTTAGGTCAGGCATGTGTTTTGGGTGGCAGTCTATGTTATCTGTTTCTATGTTGGTTGTGGTGCCTGGTATGGCTTTAATTAGAGGCAGGTGTTTGCGTTCTCCTCTAATTAGAGTCCATATTTAGGTTAGGGTGTCTCACTGTTTGTTTGTGGGTGATTGTCTTCCGTATCTGTGTATGTCTTGCACCATACGGGACTTTCGGTTGTTCGTTTCGTTTCGATGTAGTCTGTTTTCCTGTCCGTAAGTGTTCGTTAGTAGTAAAGTTTATGTTCAGGTCGTCTACGTGGTTTCTTGTTTTGTATTTTGAAAGTGTTTTGTTTTTCCGTGTTGCCATCGTCGTGTTAAATAAAAGATGGCTTTTTCCCTAATGCGCATTTGTTGATCCTTCTCTCCTCTCCTCGTCCGAGGATGAGGAGAGCGACAGCCCTACAGAATCACCCACCACGCTAAGACCAAGCGGCAAGGGAATGCTCAACAGAGCAAACAAGGACTCCTGGACTTGGAGGAGATCCTGGATGGTGAGGACCTTGGGCTCAGCCACGGAAATCCCGTCCCAAGAGGATTGGAAGCAGCGAAGGCTGAGAGGCGCTGGTATGAGGAGGCAGCGCGGGCGACGCGGTTGGGAGCCCGTGAGTCAGACCCAAAATGTCTTGGGGGGGGCACACGAGGAGTGTGGGCAAAGCCGGGTAGGATACCCGAGCCAACTCCCCGTGCTTACCGTGAGGTAGAAGGCGTCGTACTGGTAAGACACCGTGTTATGCGGTAAAGCGCACGGTGTTACCAGTAGCGTTGCTTAGCCCAGTGCGGGCTATTCCACCTTGCCGCAACTTGGGAGGGCTAGTTGGGCATCGAGCCGGGTGTCATGAAGCGGCCCACACGCATCTGGCCCCAGTGCGTCTCCTCGGCCGGCGTACATGCACCAGCCTTACAGGTGGTGTCCCCGGTTCGCCTGCTAGCCGTGCGGGTTCCACCTCGCCGCATGGCAGGCTACGGGGACCAATTCAACTGGTAAGCGTTGGGGAGGCTCCGGTCTCAGAGCATGTGTCCTCCTTCACGGTCCGTTAGACCCGGTGCCACTCCATGTACCAGTCCTTCGTGGCAGCCCCGCCGTACAGGCTGTCTCCTCGCGGTCTCTCTCCTGCTGTTCCTCCTCTCAGGCGAGCCCAGTGTAGACCACGCACCAGGCTGTCTCTCTTCTCCTCCCTACAGAGCCGTCTGCCATGACAGCCAGAGCGTCCTGCCATTGGACAGCCAAGCCGCTCCATACGCCAGGCTTGCCGATGACCAGCCAGAGCCGTCCTGCCATGACCAGCAGAGACCGTCCTGCCATGCACCAGCGAGGTCTGCCAATGACGCAGCCAAGCCGTCTGCCATGACGCAGCCAAGCCGTCCTGCATGACCAGCCCAGACCGCTGCCCATTCACACGACCTCATTCGATGCCAAGCCGTCCATTCAGATGCACGCTCGCCAGACTGCCAGAGTTCCAGCCCAGGATCTGCCAGAGTCCCTCAGCAGGATCTGCCAGAGTCGTTTCTCGCCAGGTCTGCAGGTCTAAGCTCTGCCAGAGTCCCTCAGCCAGGATCTGCCAGAGTCCCTCAGCCAGGATCTGCCAGAGTCCCTCAGCCAGGATCTGCCAGAGTCCCCCTCACGCCAGGACTGCGAGTCCCTCAGCCAGGATCTGCCAGAGCTTCAAGCCAATCCCGAGCCAGCAGGAACTGCCAGATTTCGACCGGTGACTGCCCCTTGTCCCGGTGCCCGCCTTTCCCGGTCTGCCCCTTGTCCCTGTGCCTTGCTCCCGGTCGCTGCCCTGCTGCTCGTGCTGCCCGGCTGCCTGCCCGGTAGCTGCCCTTGTCCCGGTGCTGCCCCTGGTGTCCGGTGCTGCCCTTTGTCCCGGTCTGCCCCTTGTCCCGGTGCCCGTTGCGCCCCTGTCGGTGCTGCTCCTTCCGGTGCTGGCCATTCATTCTAGGGGATGTTAGTTTTAGGTGGTCATTGGAGGGGAAGACAGAAGCGGATTGAACTATGGTGGTGTGGGACAGCGTCCAGAGCCGGAGCCACCACCGTGGTCAACTGCCCACCCAGACCCTCCCTGCTGACTTTGTGCTGGTGCGCCCGGCGTTCGCACCTTGGAGGCGGGGGTTCTGTACGTCCTGACCGTGTTATGTTGTTTTTTTGTAGTGTTTACGGTCAGGGCATGTGTTTTGGGTGGCAGTCTATGTTATCTGTTTCTAGGTTGTTGTGGTTGCTGGTATGCTCCTTAAATTAAGAGCAAGGGTTTGCGTTTCCTCTAATTAAGATCATATTTAGGTAGGGTGTTCCAGCGTTGTTTGTGGGTGATTTGTCTTCCGTATCAGGTTATGTTTAGCCACCATACGACTGTTCGGGTTGTTCGTTTCGTCGATGTAGTCTGTGTCCTGTCCGTGAAGTGTTACGTTAGTTATGTAAGTTTTATGTTCAGGTTTTCGTTACGTCGTTTTCTTGTTTTGTATTTTTGAAAGTGTTTTGTTTTTTGTGTTTGCCATCGTCGGTTAATACAAAGATGGGCTTATTTCCTAATGCATGCATTGGTCTGATGATCTATCTCTCCTCCCTCGTCCGAGAGTGAGGAGAGCGACAGCCCACAAGTATACATTATATACATATGAGATGAGTAATGCAAGATATGTAAACATTCTTAAAGTGGCATTATTAAAGTGACTAGTGTTCCATTTAATAAAGTGGCCAATGATATCAAATCTGTAGAAATGTGCTCTCTGTGCTAGTGGTGGCTGATTAACAATCTGATGGCCTTGAGATAGAAGTTGTTTTTCAGTCTCTCGGTCCCTGCTTTGATGCACCTGTACTGACCTCGCCTTCTGGATGGAAGCAGGGTGAACAGGCAGTGGCTCGGGTGGTTATTGTCCTTGATGATCTTTTTTGCCTTCCTGTGACATCGGGTGTTGTAGGTGTACTGGAGGGCAGGTAGTTTGCCCCCGGGGATGCGTTGTGCAYACTGCACCACCCTCTGGAGAGCCTTGCGGTTGTGGGCGATGCAGTTGCCGTACTAGGCGGTGATATAGCCCGACAGGATGCTCTCAATTGTGCACCTGTAAAAGTTAGTGAGGGTTTTCGGWGACAAACCACATTTTTTCAGCATCCTGAGGTTGAATAGGCGCTGTTGTGCCTTCTTCACCACACTGTCTGTGTGGGTGGATCATTTCAGTTTGTCTGTGATATGTACACCGAGGAACTTAAAACTTTCCACCTTCTCCACTGCTGTCCCGTCGATGTGGATTGGGGGGGTGCTCCCTCTGCTGTTTCCTGAAGTCCACAATCATCTCTTTTGTTTTGCTGACATTGATTGAGAGGTTATTTTCCTGACACCACACTCCGAGGGCCCTCACCTCCTCCCTGTAGGCTGTCTCGTCGTTGTTGGTAATCAAGCCTACCACTTTTGTGTCATCTGCAAACTTGATGATTGAATTGGAGGTGTGCAAGGCCACGCAGTCGTGGGTGAACAGGGCATACAGGACGGGGCTGAGAACGCACCCTTGTGGGGCCCCAGTGTGGAGGATCAGTGGAGTGGAGATGTTGTTTCCTACCTTCACCACCTGGGGGCGGCCCATCAGGATGTCCAGGACCCAGTTGCACAGGGCGGGGTCAAGACCCAGGGTCTCAAGCTTAATGATGAGATTGGAGGGTACTATGGTGTTGAATGCTGAGCTGTAGTCAATTAACAGCATTCTTACATACATTTTTTTTCTCTGTTTCCTTCTTTTTAAACTCTCATTTAAATCTCTATTATAGTGTCATCTTTAAATGCAGGTTGACGTTTATTGTCATGAGTCTTGTCTTGGAGGCAAAACTGAGTGATTTCCCCTTAGATAGGCCAGATACAAAGTTATAATTGGCTATATTGAAAAAATGTATGAAAATACAGATGTGCTTTTTGGTCTTAGTTTAAGGTGAGGGTTAGGCATTAGTGTTAGCAATGTGGTTAAGGTTAGGTTTTAAATTTGATGACTTTGTGGCTGTGCCAGCTAGTTACCACTCTGCAGACCTACTTCCAGAACAAGATTCATGGCAAGAAATGCTAACCTGCTAACACCATAAACACTTTTCTCAGTTTGTGAAAACTTTTTATTAGTGTCAGTAGCCCGGCAAAATGCCTTAAAATCATGTCTTGAATCTGGTCATTTGTCTGCGGATTAGTTGGAAAGTTGCAGCCACGTAATAGTTGACCTAGAGTTTTTTCCCCAGTCTAAAGAGGCTGAAGGAAAGCAGAGGCACCATCCATCACCCAGACAGAGGCTAACGCCAGACCAGGGCCTATTTCAAGCCATCCTCAGACAGTTCACAATAATGGTAGCTGCACGTCTTGTGTTAACCCTCTGTATGCCAGTCCACTCAAATCAAATCAAATCTTATTGGTCACATACACATATTAAGCAGATGTTATTGCGGGAGCAGCGACATGCTTGTGTTCATAGCTCCAACAGTGCAGTGGTATCTAACAATTCACAACAATACATACAAATCTAAAAGTAAAAGAATGGAATTAAGAAATATCTAAATATCTAAATCTTTCCCGTGACAGAGGAACCCCACTGGGCCAATCTCTGGGAGTGGTATGGTAAATAGCAGTGTGTATGCCCCTGTTGATCTGGCGGCCTGTGCTGTCTCAGTCTCGTCAGTCAGTGGTGGTCAGGTGAGGTGGAGTGTGAGGGCCTTGGTATGCGCACAGGTCTTCACTGATCCTCATCACCACTGACAGGGCGGCTTGGGCTATGCTCTACAGACTCTCTGACAGACAGACACTGGACACACACCCACCCACCCACAACACACTGTGTGTGTGTGTGTGTGTGTGTGTGTGTGTGTGTGTGTGTGTGGTGAGTGAGAGAGGAGAGAGGAAGAGGAGAGAGAGAGAGAGAGAAGAGAGAGAGAGAGAGCCTGACTCTGAGTTCACATAACAGAAGCAGAGTTCTAAAATATAAACTGCAGAATGGGATCCAATAGGAGAGTAGTACAGTATAACAGACGGGTTGAGACAGACAGGTTTTCATATTAAATCCAGAAGATGGTTATTTACAACACTAACCCGAGTGTCCTCTGTATACACCTCAGCGATGTTCATCTAAATAAGGTTCTCTGTAAAAAGAACAGTCCAATAACAAGAAAGACAAAGCAGTAACACAGGACCCTGCTACTAGAGACAATGATAATAACACAGGCAATAGGGTACTGAAAAATGACAATACATATAAAAGGATCATTGGTCAGAAGCCAGCCAATGAGCCAAACGGGATAAGCAGAGTCACCTTGAATCAGCGGTGTCATTTTGCCAGTAAAATTGCATTATGGAGTTGGAGCCGTGGCGGTGATTTGTGGCCTCCTGACAGGGCTTCATTGTTCATTAGGCCCCGTAGAGAGCAGCTCAGAGACACGCTGGACGGACGACCTCAAAGACACCCTCATTCTCTCTCACACACACACACACACACACACACACACACACACACACACACACACACACACACACACACACACACACACACACACACACACACACACACACACACCACACACACCACCACACACCACACACACACACACACCACAACACACACACATAATCATCAGAGTCCGTGGGTTCTGTTAATCAAAAATACTACAAATTATATAATTTCATCATTTATATTTGACAAAATAAGGACACACACCTGTCTCCAACAGAATCAGCCTTCTTCCATTGGAGGGTTTAGTAAATCCTAGGTTGACAGATTCCAATATACCTTCTCTTCCCACCAATCCGTAATGTATATTTTATGCAGAGCTATAATATGAGAGTGCAGCCAGGGAGATTAAGTAAATCTGTGATATACTGTAGGTCTTAGTTTACACGTTGATCACGCACAATAAATCATGTTACATTGCAGGGTTATGTTGGGGTCTCCACCAGCCAACCCAGGCCTCTGACGACTGGGAGGGTTTCCCCCTGCCTACTGTGTGCCCTAATTAATGTGTATGAAATCAGTGACCATGCCAAATCAATTTCCTTCCAACACCCACTGTTTGTGTGTATGTGTTGGTGACACAGTGGTCATTTGCCTTCAGTTTACCCGTGAATCCTCCCCTTGCATGGATTAAAGGATGACACTAAGGTTCTGCTTGGGTCGCCACATCCACTGTAATATACCAGCGCTTTATCAAAGACACATTTATTTGGGCCAGAACCTTGTTTATTAGTTCCTTCTCCAACACAAATTAATATGATTTGGCACATTTCCTATCTCTGTTTAAGGCCTGAGACTGAAGTCGACTCATGAAATATAGAACAGGAGAGCTCTCCGGGAAATTGAATGTACTTTGTGAATATAAACTGAGAGTAATATGCCAAAGCCATTTTCTTCACATCACTCAAAGAAATTATCAAAAGGAAAGGGAGCAGGCAGGCAGGACAGTGAGTGAATGTTTAAGAGAGTTTGGTGTCTGTGCTGTTTCTGCATCACTGTCTGGTTATGAATGTAGCTGTGGAATTCACCTTATCTGACTGGAACCTTTCTGCCCCCCCCCCCCTTCTGTCTCTCCTTTCTGTCTCTCTCCCCCTGTCTTTCTCTCTCTCCCCCTGTCTTACTTTCTCTCCCCCTGGCTTTCTGTCTCTCCCCTGTCTCTTTTTCTCCCTCCTCCTGTCTTTCTTCCCCCCCTCTTTCTGTCTCTCCCCCTGTCTTTCTGTCTCTCCCCTGTCTCTTTCTCTCCCTCCCGTCTTTCTGTCCCCCCTCTTTCTCTCTCCCTGTCTTTCTGTCTCTCTCTCCCCGTATTTCTTTCCCCCCTTCTCTTTGTCTATTTCTCCCACAGCCGGACCAATGAACACCACAGCCAGTGAGGGTATCTTCCTGTGGTGACTGCAGAGTCCAGGGTTTTCCCCTGTTGCATCTCCAGATCCACCACTCTGCTTCACTCTGCTCTGCTCCCAAACCCCTCCACCAGCTTACATCCATCCCCCTCTGCCCCCTTCCTACCCCCCTGTACTTCCACCCCTGAACCTCCATCAGAGTTATAATGGACGACAGCTACGATAACAGGACATCCTTAGTGAAGGGGGCCAAGGACATCGCCAAGGAGGCCAAGCGGCACGCCGTGAAAAAGGTCAACAAGGTCGTGGACAGCGCCACAGACGAGTACTCCCAGCGCAAATACAGCCGTTTCGAGGACGAGGTAGACGTGGGGGACGACTTTTACCATAATCCCCTGAGGCAGGACGGAGGCTACAATGACAACGACCAGGCCAGTGATGCCAGCGATGCCACAGAGGGCCATGATGACGAAGATGAGATTTACGAGGGGGAGTACCAGGGGATCCCAGCAGCTGAAGACAGGCGGGCCAGGGAGGGGCAGGTGGCTCTGGGGCAGCCCGTCACAGACAGCCTGAGAGAACGTAAGGAGCTGGAGAAGGAGAGGCAAGCGGACGAGGAAGAACTGGCCCAGCAGTATGAGCTGATCATCCAGGAGTGTGGCCATGGCAGGTTCCAGTGGCAGCTGTTCCTGGTGCTGGGCCTGGCCCTCATGTCGGATGGGGTGGAGGTGTTTGTGGTGGGGTTCGTTCTGCCCAGCGCCGAGACGGACATGTGTGCTCTGGGTGGCTCCAACTCCAGATCTGGATGGCTAGGTAAGGGGTTTGGGGTTTGGAGTGCATGTGTGTGTTCATTTGTGTGTAAAACATCAAATCAAATAAAACTTTACTGGCCACATACACATATTTAGCAGAAATTATTGCGGGTGTAGCGAAATGCATGAATGCTATAGCAGGTTTGTGTAAGAAGGAGACAGGATTAAATTACTGTTGTCCACCTAGACTAGGCTCAAATCCCTTTCATTCGCGTGACGAACAGATGGAAATACAGGGGGTAGAGATTGGGGTACCTTGTGAGAATTCGTCTGCAAGTGGGTAACCCGCCTCTACCATCCATTCTACTGGCCAACGGGCAATCACTGGAGAATAAACTGGATGATCTCCGTTTGAGACTATCCTACCAACGGGATATAAAAAACTGTAATATCTTATGTTTCACCGACAACACGGATAATATACAGCTGGCTGGGTTTTTGTGCATCAGCAGGACAGAACAGCTATGTCTGGGAAGACGAGGGGTGGGGTGTGTGTCTATTTGTCAATAACAGCTGGTGCGCAATGTCTAATATTAAGGAAGTATTGAGGTATTGCTTGCCTGAGGTAGAGTACCTAATGATAAGCTGTAGACTACACTATCTACCAAGAGAGTTTTCATCTATATTTTTCATAGCCGTCCATTTGACAAATCTGACCATAATTATATCCTCCTGATTCCTGCTTACTAGCAAAAACTAAAGCAGGAAGTACCAATACGGAAGTGGTCAGATGACGCGGATGCTACGTTACAGGACTGTTTTGCTAGCACAGATTGGAATATGTTCCGGGAATCATCCAATGGCATTGAGGAGTATACCACCTCAGTCACCAGCTTCGACAATAAGTGCATCGACAACGTCGTCCCCACAGTGACCGTATGTACATATCCCAACCAGAAGCCATGGATTACAGGCAACATCCGCACCGAGCTAAAGGCTAGAGCTGCCGCTTTCAAGGAGCGGAACACTAATCCGGACGCTTATAAGAAATCCCACTATGCCCTCAGATGAACCAACAAACAGGCAATGCGTCAATACAGGACTAAGATTGAATCCTACTACACCGGCTCTGACGCTCGTCAGATGTGGCAGGGCTTGCAAATTATTACGGACTACAAAGGGAAACCCAGCCGCGAGCTGACCAGTGACGCAAGCTTTCCAGATGAGCTAAATGCCTTTTATTCTCTCTTCGAGGCAAGCAACGCTGAAGCATGCATGAGAGCAACAGCTGTTCTGGARGACTGTGTGATCACGCTCTCCGTAAAACATGTCAACATTCACCAGGCCGCGGGGCCAGATGGATTACCAGGACGTGTACTCAGAGCATGCATGTCTTCACTGACATTTTCAAACTCTCCCTGACTGAGTCTGTAATACCTACATGTTTCAAGCAGACCACCATAGTCCCTGTGCCCAAGAAAGTGAAGGTAACCTGCCTAAATCCTAAACTCAAAGCACATGAAGTGCTTTGAAAGGCTGGTCATGGCTCACATCCACAACAATATCCCGAAAACCCTAGATCCACTCCAATTCGCATACCGCCCCAACAGATCCCCAGATGACATAATCTCAATCGCACTCACACTGCCCTTTCCCACCTGGACAAAAGGAACACCTATGTGAGAATGCTATCCATTGACTACAGCTCAGCATTCAACACCATAGTGCCCTCAAAGCTCATTACTAAGCTAAGGATCCTGGGACTAAACACCTCCCTCTGCAACTGGATCCTGGACTTCATGACGGGCCGACCCCAGGTGGTAAGAGTAGGCAACAACACATCTGCCATGCTGATCCTCAATGCGGGGGCCTCTCAGGGTGCATGCTTAGGCCCCTCCTGTACTCCCTGTTTACCCACGCCTGCGTTGCCAAGCAGGAATACAACACCATCATTAAGTTTGATGACGGAGCTAGGAGTGTTGGATCAGACTGTGCAGTAAAGGTGCGTTGTCACACGTCATCAGAGTGCACACCTGAACACTGTATGCTGGAAAACACTCGGTTGGTTATTTTTGATTAAAACAAAAACCGCTATTCATTAAACACGAATACCAAACTTGTTTTTGTGTGGATTCTGCGATGCGGTTAGCTTTTAACAGCTAGGAAACACCGCTAACCATACAATAGTGCTAGGTGGCTGTAGTACAAAAACGTTGTGGGAAAGCCACATTGTTAAAAACTTTTTGTAAACAACTGGCTGCAGTAAAGTGCCAACCTGGATACTAAGGAGATCCTGAGGGAAATCGACGACTATCAATAGCTTTACGCTATGGAGGAACAACATACTCCATCATGGAGAGATCTGGCTACCTCACAAAAGAACCAGACAAAAAACGAAAGACAGATTCATCTATTTACCTACCGTTGAAGTAGAGGCTAGTGCTCTGGCTGGAATCCATGCAACACTGGACAAGTTGTGTGAGGAGGTAGCAGGGCTGAGGGGGAGATTGGAGTTTAGCCAGAGTGAAATTCTCACGCTCCAAGGAGAGAACAAGGCACTCACAGCCAAGTTAAAAATCCACGATTCCAACATGGATTGTCTACTCAGGGAAAACAGGGTGATGAGGGAGTCGCTACTAGACATACAAAGTCGTAGCATGCGTGAAAGTCTAATATTTTCTGGGATTCCTGAGGACGCATCCAATAATCCAGAGGGAGCGATCAGAGAATTCATGCAATCCGCCTTGAAACTTCCCCTAGAGACTGTAAACAAGGTGGCTTTCCACCCCCGAGTAGACAGACTCGGAGCGACAAGACCAAGGGTCCCCGACCGATCATCGCAAAATTTGAACACTACCAACAAAAGGAGCTGATTAATAGCACGGGGAGGGACCTTAAAGGGACCATATTCGGTCTCAATTACCAATTTCCACAGGGAGATAAACGAACGTCGCAAGAGGCTGTATCCTGTACAGATGCAACAGAGGGAGAGGAGTAAGCATGTCTTTCTCATTGTGGACAAACTCTTTATAGATGGACAGCTATTCCGAGACAGCTCCATAACACCATGGCTGTACTAAATTCTACAGGGGCTTCAGGTTAGGAAAAAAATAAAGCATGGGAACTGTAAAAATATCTGAACACTATGAAGTGGATATGAKCACACCTGTACTCAATTACATGCTCGCTTACACATATGGACTTATACATACACATACACTCTTGGTCTCGCTCTCTTCTCTCACTCTTTCTTTCTCTTTTCCCTTCTCTTCTCTCCCTCTCTCCATTGTCAAGAACTGTTCTATAATTTAATGTTTCTTGTTTGTCTATCTTTTCTATGTCTTTGTCTACATGTTTATGTAACGGATGTGAAATGGCTAGCTAGTTAGCGGGTACGCGCTAATAGCGTTTCAGTCAGTTACGTCACTTGCTCTGAAACCTAGGAGTAGTGTTTCCCCTTGCTCTGCAAGGGCCGCGGCCTTTGTAGAGCGATGGGTAACGATGCTTCGTGGGCGACCGTTGTTGATGTGTGCAGAGGGTCCCTGGTTCGCGCCCGAGGTCGGAGCAAGGGGACGGTTTAAAGTTATACTGTTACATTTATATATGTTTACAACAAGCAAGGGAAATATATCTGAATAGGGGCATTGGGGAGTAACAACATATTGTACGGGATACATTTGTAAAGCCGTCTCTATAGTAATGCAATGTCTCTTTCATAATCATGTGAAACGTCAGTTACTATGGAAATGCTGGGATGTGTTTTTCAATGATTTTAAAGGCAATTATGATGCAACTATGATGGTGATACGATATGGATTACAATTATCATGAATATTAAGGCTATACGCACTACATGTTACACACAGACACTCAACCATGCAAATTGGCGGGGTTATTATTTATTTGGACATCCCACATTATAGTCTTACTCTTATACAGACATCGAACACACTATCACTAAATCACATCCAATATCATACACATCAACTTTCTCAGATTTACTACACACATAATATCTTGTATCAATTTTCTAATATCTGTGGCATTTGCTCACAGGCAAGGGAATAAAACAAATATTGCTAGAACCTATTTCTTGAATTCTAAATATCAGACATTTGAAAGCTCTACTTTTGATTGTTATAATACCTCTGATGGCAATAACTTTACAAGCACTAATTATGGTCAATTTAGACTGAGAATAGAATCTAGTTATGGTAAGGTGGAATAAAAGGTTCAAATCAAAGGTTAAAAAAGTTTTAATAGGAGACAGAATGCGATTGGATCATCTAATTGGCCTTCACATAACTCTTATAGAATTTCCACATGGACATTGGAAATTTAAACAGAGTTTACTGGAGGAAAACTTATTTTTAACTAAGACAAAATAATTTATAACTGAATTGTTCCAGTATAATATAGGTTCAGCAAATCCCCTTATTGTTTGGGATACCTTTAAATGTACATTCAGAGGTCATTCAATATTCATGTAACAAGTGCGCTGAGAGTCGGGAAGCAAGTACAGGGAGTGGGTGTTTTAATAAATAAACAAAACAATAAACACGAAACACAAACAACGCACCGACATGAAACAGAGTCAATAACACCTGAGGAAAGAGGGGAGTGACAGATATAGGGAAGATAATCAAGGAGGTGATGGAGTCCAGGGGAGTGTCATGAGGCACAGGTGCATGAGACGATGGTGACAGGTGTGCGGGATAATCAGCAGCCTGATGACCTAGAGGCCGGAGGGGGAGTATACGTGACAATTCATCAATAATAAAAAGGCAGTTTCTGGCTAAAGAGACAGGACTAACAAGGGAAATACATGAACTGATAGTACAGATGGACAGCAAAAAAAAAACAATACTACAGAGATACAAAATAAGTTGGAGGAAAAACTAAAAGAACTAGAGGGACTTATTCAAGAACGATCTAATGTAATCTATTACAAAATAAAGCAAAGTAGATGGAATATGGTGAAAAATGCACAAAATTATTCCTGAATCTCCAACACAGGAACGCTAACAAAAAGAATTTGCAGACACTCGTTACTGAAGACGGAGTCATCTATGATTCGCCGAATGATATTTTAAAAGTGGAAGCTAAATATTTTAAGCAGATGTTCTCTTTTCCGTCTCATCCTCCCACTGAATGAAGATTACAGTAAGGAATTATTTCCAAATAATACAAAAATGTCCAGAAAGATCAGTGCTAAGGCCAAATTACAGAGGAATAACTTTTTGAGGCTATTAAATCCTTTCAGTATGGAAAAACCCCGGGGCTTGATGGCATACAGGTAGAGGTCGAGCCTTTTTTGATATACTAAAAGCTCCATTGTTAGATTGTTTTAACTACTCCTATAGAAATAGTAGTCTGTCAGGTACTCAACAGGGAGGTTTGATTTCTCTATTATTAAAACAAGACCCAGATGGCAAATATAAAGACCCAGTCTATCTAAAAAACTGGAGGCCCCTTACACTTCAATGTTGTGATGCAAAAATACTAGCCAAATGCATAGCACTCAGAATTAAAAAGGTTTTACCAGGTATTGTTCATCCTGATCAGACAGGTTTTTTACATGAACGATACATTGGAGATAATATACGACAACTACTAGAAATAATAGAATATCATGAAACGTCCAAGAAGCCAGGCCTGGTATTTATAGCAGACTTTGAAAAGGCATTTGATAAAGTAATACTGAATTTGATTTATAAATGCCTGGATTTTTTTCAATTTCGGTGATTCTCTTATAAAATGGGTAAAAGTAATGTATAGCAACCCCAGGTGTAAAATAGTAAATAACGGCTACTTCTCAGAGTTTTGAATTGTCAAGAGGAGTTAAATAAGGGTGTCTGATGTTACCATGTCACGTTGTTTGTAATAATGGTCGGACCAAGGCGCAGCGTACGTAGAGTTCCACATATTTTATTAGAGAAAGTGAAACTTAGAAAAAACCTAAACAAATAAGAATAAACGAACTGTGACGACAATGCAGTGCTAACAGGAAACTAAACATAAACAATATCCCATAACCCACAGGTGTAAAAAATGCTACTTAAGTATGATCCCCAATTAGAGACAACGATAGCCAGCTGCCTCTAATTGGGAATCATGACAAAACCCCAACATGCCAAAACACATAGAAAATATAAACTAGACTAACCCCCCTTGTCACGCCCTGACCTACTCTACCATAGAAAATAAAGGCTTTCTATGGTCAGGACGTGACACACCATATCTATTCGTTATGGCCATCAAAATGCTAGCTATTAAAATCAGATCCAATAACAACATTAGAGGATTAGAAATCCAAGGCTTAAAAACAAAGGTGTCCATGTATGCCGATGACTCAAGTTTTATATTAAGTCCGCAAGCTAGATCCCTGCAATGTCTCATTGAAGATCTAGATAACTTTTCTGTACTCTCTGGACTAAAATCTAATTTTGTTAAGTGTACAATATGACGTATTGGATCTTTAAAAAATACAACTTTCACATTCCCCTGCAGTTTACCTATAAAATGGGCTGACGGTGAAGTAGACATAGTTGGTATTCATGTCACAAAATATATAAATAAGCTCTCCACAATGAATTTCAATAGAAAACTTGTAAAGATAAACAAGGTCCTGCAACCATGGAGGTAAATACCTGTCTATTTATGGAAAAATTGCCCTGATTAACTCCTTAGTCATATGTCAGTTTACTCACTTACTTATGGTGCTGCCTACTCCTGATGATTAGTTTTCCAAATCGTATGATCAAAAAATATTTTGCTTTATCTGGGACGCTAAACCAGACAAAATAAAGCGACTGTACCATACAGATTGCAAAATAGTTGGGAAGAGATTTTTGATGTACCGATTCCATGGTACAGGGTGTATGAGTTGATATATAAAACAATGCAAGATTCAAGACTTTGTGCTTTTCAGCAAAAATTATTATTATAGAATTATTGCCACCAACAAAATGTTGAATATATGGGGAATAAAATCATCTAAGCTCTGCAGATTCTGTTGTGAGGATACAGAATCAATAGACCATTTATTTTGGTACTATTTTGTCATTTTCAGCCATTCCTGAACCTGAGACCAGAAACAGGTTCAGGAATAGCAGAAAATGCATAACATTGATCTAAAACTGACCCTAGAAATAGTACTGTTAGGAGATCTGGAGAGACCGGGTCAGTCAATTACTAATATACTAATACTCTTAGTAAAAGTATTTATCATCAACTCGCAATCTGTGGATTCTATTCGATTAGATAGATTGAAATTGTACGTTAAACATCACAGCATAGTTGAAAGAAATATGTTGCGTAGAAATCCAAAGAGGTTGGCCAGCAGAGATAGGTGGGATAGGCTGAGGGAAGCTGAGGGTTGGAATGTGGAATTGGAGAGAAGTGGGAGTGGAGTTGCTGGGCGAGAGATAGAATGATGGTCAAAGATAAAAGTATAAAAAATAAAGTCAAAATAAAACATAATAAAAAGTAAGTTTGAATGACACTGAGGGGCAGTGTTTTTACAGCTAATGCCGGTTTGCCTGAGGCTGATGCAGTGCAGGCGTTAGTACACATGCATATACACACACTCTCATTCAAATACACACATACACGGACACACACACATGTAAATAGTGCCAGACATGCACTCAAACATATACAATTGGCCTTGCTGCTATGATTGTAGTCGTCCTTGATATCTTTAGTTTTTTTTTGCATTGTTGTTTCTGTTTTCCTTTGTCTTTTTCCTCTTGGTGCACGGATCCCTTTAACGGGATCATTTTCGTAAACAACCGCTGAATTGCAGGGCGCCAAATAAAATAAAAATTGCTAAAAATATTTATTTTCATGAAATCACAAGTGAAATATACCAAAACACAGCTTAGCTTGTTGTTAATCCACCTATCGTGTCAGATTTTGAAAATATGCTTTACATCGAAAGCAATCCAAGCGTTTGTGAGTTTATCGATCACTAGACAAAACATTACGAACAGCTAGCAGCAATGTAGATTGGTCACGAAAGCCAGAAAAGCAATAAAATTAATCGCTTACCTTTGATGATCTTCAGATTTTTGCACTCACGAGACTCCCAGTTACACATTAAATGTTCCTTTTGTTCGATAAATATTATTTTTATATCCAAAAACCTCCATTTGTTTGGTGCGTTATGTTCAGAAATCAACAGGCTCGAGCAGTCATGAACGACAGACGAAAATTCCAAATAGTATCTGTAAAGTTTGTAGAAACATGTCAAACGTTTTTAATAATCAATCAGGTTGTTTTTAACATAAATAATCGATAATATTTCAACCGGACTGTAAACTATTCAATACAGGAGAGAAAGAAAATGTCGAGCGACCAGTGTCGCGCGCATGCACTAATGGACATCCGTCTATCCACTGACGCGATTTGATAAATCTCGCACATTTTTCAGAATAAAAGCTTGAAACTATGTCTAAAGACTGTTCACACCCCGAGGAAGCCATAGGAAAAGGAATCTGGTTGATATCCCTTTAAATGGACGAAAGGCAGGCAATGGAACAGTGATTTTTCAAAATAAGAGTCACTTCCGGGTTGGATTTCCTCAGGTTTTCGCCTGCAAAATCAGTTCTGTTATACTCACAAACAATATTTTGACAGTTTTGGAAACTTTAGAGTGTTTTCTATCCTACTCTGTCAATTATATGCATATTCTAGCATCTGGACCTGAGAAATAGGCAGCTTACATTGGGAACGTTATTTTTCCAAACATAAAAATTCTGCCCCCTAGCTTCAAGAGGTTATTAAATTGTCTTGGTTGTTGGTGCATTGGGGTGGGTGGGTGGATCTTGGGGGTGGGGAATTAAATTCATTAAAATTTTTATTTATTTATTATTCTTGGAGGGGGGAATGGGGGAGGGGTCTCGGATGGTTAAGGGGCAGCTATTGGGGAACTGTGGGGGGATCTTGGAGGGTTCGGGTCCCCGTTTTTGGCCTTTTGGGAGATCTGTCGACATGCCCTTGAGCAGGGCATTGACCCTGTATACTTCTGTGTGTCGCTCTGAATGGGAGTCTGTTGGATGACTGGTATGATGTAGTTGTTGAGCGCTTTCACTGCAAGTATATTGTATATTTTGGATTAATAAAAAATAATCGTTTGCTGACAGCACAACAGTGGTAGGCCTGATCACCGACAACGATGAGACAGCCTATAGGGTGGAGGTCAGAGCCTATAGGGTGGAGGTCACATAACCTCTCCCTCAACGTGAGCAAGACAAAGGAGCTGATCGTGGACTACAGGAAAAGGAGGGCCGAACACTCCCCCATTCACATCGATGGGGCTGTAGGGGAACGCGTCGAGAGTTTCAAGATCCTTGGTGTCCACATCACCAACAAACTATCATTGTCCAAACACGCCAAGCAAGTCATGAAGAGGGCACGACAACACCTTTTCCCCCTCAGGAGACTGAAAAGACTTGGCATGGGTCCCCAGATCCTCAAAAAGTTCTACAGCTGCACCATTGAGAGCATCCTGACCGGTTGCATCACCGCCTGGTATGGCAACTGCTCGGCATATGAACACAAGGCGCTACAGAGGGTAGTGTGTACAGGCCAAGCTCCCCCTTTGTTTTTACACTGCTGCTACTCGCTGTTTATTATCTATGCATAGTCACTTTACCCCTACCTACATGTACAAATTACCGACTAACCTGTACCCCCTCACATTGACTCGGTACCGGTACTGCCTGTATATAGCCTCATTATTGTTATTTTATTGTGTTAAAAATATATATATACTTTAGTTTATTTAGTAAATATTTTCTTAACTCTATTTCTTGAGCTGCATTGTTGGTTAAGGGCTTGTATGAAAGAATTTCACGATAAGGTAGACCTGTTGTATTCGGTGCATGTGACAAATAACATTTGATTCGATTCGATTAGAGTACAGTGTAAAGGCATCCACATACATAGGTTCGGTTTGCTCCTAGCAGACCTCAGCTAGGCAAAGCGACCGTCTGTGCTCTCATACTCCCTAAAGACCTTTGCTTGGAAACGAGGAAAAAATAAGCAATATTACTGTTGCTTGTCCCTCTTGATTAAACAGACTACCCTTGCCAATCGGGAAACTCTTGGGTATATTATGGTGGACTGTCATTACAATTGCTTTTCGGGAACCTGGTAAAATTATTAAATCATTGTCAGCATGCAGTCAAAGCTTTAACCAATTTTGGAGCTAACTAGTGCTCTCCAATCGTATCCTGATATCGACAGCATATGGGAGTTGTATTCATGACATTGATAACTTAGCTAGCTAATATACATTTTAAGAAAACAAGTTATATTAAGTGGCTAGCTAGCTAGCGTTAGCAACATTTGGTGGTCAATGAGACTGAGAGAGCTAATTTAGCTAACCAGCTGAGTTAGCAAACAATGTAACAAAACTATAATTTAGGATTTGGAAAATCCGACGACAGTTGCTATCCATTGGAGCACTGCGATTGGTTTCCCAAATTTCTGGGGCGGGGTTTAGCGAAGTCGAGCTAAGATGTTTGGCGCAGTATTTCTTGGTCGTCACTAGTTACCACAGCCACAGAGTCATAAACCCTGCCTATTTCTAAAATGTCCCACATTAAAATATGATTTTAAACCTAACCTAATTAACCACACTGCTAACCGTATGTCTAACTCAAACCTTAAATTAAGACCAAATAACACATTTTAGTTTTCATACATTTTTTAGGATATAGCCAATTTGGACTTTTGGATGTGCTATCTAATGGAAACCGTATTTCTCAAGTAAATACAMGTGAATGAAAACTAGTCGTCTCTCGTTGAATGACAACAAAACCTTCATGTTCCTACTCCTACTAGAAGTAGTTCTGTTGACCAGTCACCGACGAAAGGGCGTAGACTTCGGCTACCAAACTTTGACTTGCCTAAAAAAGACCAAAATCAACAAAAACGTCACAAAATGTTGTCATATATGCGCAAACTGTTTCGACTGGGTGTAAAAAGTCCTCAATTGTCAAACTTGAGTAAAAGTAAAGATACCTTTAGAAAATGACTCAAGTAAAACTGAAAGTCACGCAGTAAAATTCTACTTGAGTTAAAGTCTAAAAGTATTTGGTTTTAAATGTACTTGGAACTGCTCAAATGTACTTAAGTATCAAAAGTAAAAGTATAAACCATTTAGAATTCCATATATTAAGCAAACCAGATGGCATTATTTTTTWWWTTTTTTTATTGACGGATAGCCAGGGGCACACTCCAGCAGACATCATTTACAAATTAAGCATTTGTGTTTAGTGAGTCTGCCAGTTCAGAGGCAGTAGGGATGGCCAGGGATGTTCTCTTGATAAGTGTGTGAATTTGACAATTTTCCTGTCAAAATGTAACGAGTACTTTTGGGTGTCAGGGAAAATGTATGGAGTAAAAATTACATACTTTTCTTTAGGAATGTAGTGAAGTAAAAGTAAAAGTTGGCAAAAATATAAATAGTAAAGTAAAGTACAGATACTACCCAAAACTACTTAAGTAGTACTTTAAAGTATTTTTACTTAAGTACTTTACACCACTGCTGGGAAGCATACGGTAAGCTTCATGGTATGTTGATTTCTTTTCCCGTGTTGAGGGACTAGTTTTCCCAATGTGTTAACTTGGAGCCACAATAGTGCAAATGGTTGCAGGTCTGTAATCCATCACTAACAAGTCTGACATTACATGTGTGTCCAGGGGCTTTCTGTGTCATACTGTAAAAACATGGAATCAGTCAGCCCTCAACTCCCCTGCACAGTGAACCATAGCACTGCTACTTATGTTGCTCCACGCCCTTATTCATCACGCATTGTTGGGAAGGGCACGTAAGGAAGCATTTCACTGTAATTCTACACCTGTTGTTTACGAAGCATGTGACAAATACAATTTGATTTGCTTAATCATGTCCCCTCTTTTTCCATCTCTCTCGCTTTTTCTTTCTCCTCTCACTCCTCTCTGATTGCCTCGAGGCTCCTCCCCTGATGAGGTGACTTAGGCTGAACGTGATTGGGTTTGTTTGTTTGGGTGGGTGTGTGTGTGTGTGGACACACTCCATGATTACTTTGACCTTGTTGGAATCCAATTGGGCTTTTACAGGATAATTATACTTAATTACAGTAAACAAATGGTAAAGAGGGTATGTGCTATACAGGTGCCATGACAATACTGTATCTATTCTACATTAAAAAGGTAGACTACATGTAACTCAATTGCTGTTGAGTAGAGCTCAGTGGTCCAAGCATAGGTGATATGTCTCTGTTAATGATGCTATGAGTATAGTCTCAAACTGCCAACTTACTGGTAGGCCAACACTTTTACTGGCTCACTTTATCTAGGTGTTTGTCTCTTTTCTGCAAAGCATAAATTGTGCCTAAGATTCAAATACACTAAATAATTTGCAAAGGCCACAAATCATTCTATTTCAAAAGCACCAAAAGCACCAAAAGCATATTTAATTACACATCTGTACATTCTGTATCAGTACAACATGGGTCATAGGTTTGGTGGTTAGTTCGTTACACTTGAGGAGACTTAGTTTCCATGCAGACGGATCTCAGGGAAACATTAATCACATCCCAGAGACTGAGGCTTCGCATCGCAGGGTGGTCAAACTGAGCCCAGTGTAACTGAATAAAGCAATATGAAAAACACAAAGGCCTGTACGGGATGCACAACAAATATTACAGAATTCAATTTGGACCTAACAAGATCCCACGGGAATCTTAACTGCTGCATGTGAATGAGGGAGGAATGAGAGGTTCTAGAGTGGGAGGTGAAAAGGAGAGAGAGAACAGTGAGCAAAAAGAGAAGGATAAAGGGGAGTGGCAGGAATGGCATCGAGTGAAGAGAAAATGAAGAAAGAATGATATAGGGGAGGAGAAAGGAAGAGGGATAAATGGGATGGCGGGAGGAAAAAGTAAGTAACAGAGGAGAAGGAGAGGAGAGGGAGCAGAGAGGGAGGGAGGGGGAGATGAGCTGAGGAGAGGAGGGAGATGGGGGGAGAGAGAGAGGAGATGTGGGGAAGGGAGAGGGGAGCAGAGGTTGAGAAGGGAGGAAATGTGGGGAGGTGAGGGAGCAGAGAGTGAGGGAGAGGGATGTGGGATGAGAGGGAGCAGAGAGGGAAGGGGGATGTGGGAGGAGAGGGAGCAGAGAGGGAAGGGAATGTGGGAGGAAAGAGAGCGGAGAGGGAAGGGGGATGTGGGAGGAAAGGGAGCGGAGAGGGAAAGGGGAATGTGGGAGGAAAGGGAGCGGAGAGGGAAGGGGGATGTGGGAGGAAAGGAGAGGGAGAGGGAAGGGAGGATGTGGGAGGAAAGGGAGAGGGAAGGGGATGTGGAGGAAAGGGAGAGGAAGGGGGATGTGGGAGGAAAGGGAGAGGGAAGGGGATGTGGGAGGAAAGGGAGCAGAGAGGGAGGCAAGAGGAAGGAGAGACTTATCTTCCTAACACCTCATTCTTATGACTTTCCACTCTTAGCTGTTCCTCCTTTTCTCTTTCTGTACGCTCTTTACTTTCTCAACCACTTTTTCTTCGTTCTCCCCTTTTTTTAGTCTCCTATTCTCTCTTGCATCTCTCTCCCTCTTCCCCTCTTCTACCTGCCTCCCCTCCCTAAAATCTGTCCATGGTGCTTGAGCAAGGCACTTAACCCTAATTTGTTCAGGGGCACCATAGTAGTATGGCTGACCCAGTAAACAACACATTTTACTGCACCTTTCTGGTGTATGTGATAATCAAACATATTTTTTAATCTCTCTCTCTGTCTCTCTGTCCTATGGTGCTAGTAGGTGGCAGCTGTGAGTATCTGCATGGTCCAGGCAGGGGCAGCTGAGCATGGCTAAACTGCAGTGAGATCGCAGTGCCACGTGCCGGAGCAATTATTACAATGACACGGAATAACTAGCGCAGAAGTGTGGTAGGGAAGAGAGGCGTGTAATGTGTGAATGTGTGGGGGAGGGGGCGATGGGAGTGTGAGCATGTTGGGCGGCTGGCACAGAAACCTGCAGCCACCAGCAATATCAGTGTAATAGTGCTGTCTTATCGAGCGCTCATTGAATCAAAATACTTCATGCCTATCTGTTCATTACCCTTAATGCAAGGAAGCTTAGACGCATTACTGAGCTGAATGAGATATCCCATTTTGCTTGCACTCCTAGACCAAGATAAGTATACTTTCATAAAGATTTTATTGAAATCTTTGCTACCAACCAAAATCAGTCAGAGCCCCAATCTTTCTTTCTGCGGGGGTGGTGGTTTCCTTCCGGCAAAGAGGGGGCATGAAACCCATCAAGCCTGACATGATGTAGTACAAATGTGATTACATGCTGCTCAGTGTAAATGAGCTAAAGAAGGAAAAGGAGAGGAGAGGAAAAAGGGGAGGAGAGGAGGAGAAGAAAAGGAGAGCAGAGGTGAGGAGATGGGAGGAGATGAGAGGGGAAGAATGGGAGGGGAGGAAAGGAAAGAGGAAAGATATAAGAAAGAGGAGAGGAGGACACAAGCAGAAAAACAAGAGCGGGGAGAGAGAAGCACAGACGGAAAGAAAGCAGAGAGGAAATGAAAGATCAGAATAGAGGAGAAAAGAGATGAGAGAAGAGGTAAAGTGAGAGAATGAAACAGTGAAAGATACAGGGAATCACCCCACCGTTGTTCACATCGACAGAGTTAGCTCCAGACATGCATGCTGTAGTCCTCTATATGCTGTATGAATAAAACAGAGCAAGCATTTTGTGTGGCGCTGAAACAGTTTGCCCCTCTAAGAGCGAAGAGCATCAAAGCGTGAAATCGGAAAAGAGGCCATGATGCAGCTGAGCGCTCTCACCACTCTCATGGGGTTCCTCAGGATCTGACAGCACAAACACCACCACCACACCAGTCACTAGGGTCTTCCTCTCTTTCTCCATCCCTCTCCCCCTCCATCCATCTCTCCTCTCCCTTTCTTCAACTCCTCTCACACTCTATTTCTCTGAACTCCCCTCCTCTCTATCTCTCACTCTCTTATTCTTCACTCCTTTCCTTTTTTTCAGATCTTCTGCCTCGTTCTCCTCTCACTCCATCCTAATTTTCTCCACCCTTTTCTATTTACTTACAGTATTCCCCTCTCATTTTCTATTTGCCCTTATCATCTCCCCTTTACTCTTTTTCTTTCATCATCTCATCTTTCATTGTCTAGTTTTCAAGAGCTGCTGAATGATGATACTTAACTGTGTGTTTGTGTGTGTGTTCTGCCGCACTGCTCAGCTCCAGCGCCTCTCCCTTTAGAGAGTGTGTCTGAGTGTTTGCTGAACATTCCCTGTTTTGGAAATGTGTTTGGACATATCTGGGATCTATGCTAGTGCTTTGGTGCAGTTCTGACTCAGGGTGTTTATTTGATGACGCTGTACCACAGTTTCGTTGCCATGCCGTTCACCAGTCCCAATTCAAATACTGTGTATTCTTTTAGTTTGCTCCTAATATCTGCATGCTCCATTTTAGTTCAAACTTCCACACTGGTCCCAAATAATTGCAGTAGTGGGTGTGTTTTGCTGTCAAAGACTCAGCCTTGTTGCACCCTGTTGAAGAAACCCAATCACCCAGACAGTCAGTAGTTTCAGAGACCCTGCTCTCTTCTATCACCTCCTGCTTGGCCACAGATCACCTCATCATCGCTACTCTCCTCTCTCACAGACTCTCTTCCCCTCCAGAAACAGACTCTCTCTCACCCTGTCCTTCCCCTAGACATTCTAGATGTGACCTGTGTAGACATGCTGTCATCTATCTCTCCCTCCAGCAGGCCTCTGGGCCACAGCCTATAAATTTAAATTGTGTTCACATGTGAATAGCCTTAGCTTTCCTCACTTTGCTTCTCTATGGATGGTGAGGGTAAGCCTGTGACAGAGGCTAACATGTGAATAGACCTGCCTGTCTGTTGGCCTGCAGGTTTGAATAAAGCCAAGCTAAATCAATACATCAGCTGAGTTTGATAGTGAGGGAATTCCAGGTAATTTTAGTTAAGAGTCTTTGAGCTGCCTCACCATCTTCTCTCTCTCTTTCTCAAACACCCCCCCCCCCCCCCTCTCTCCAATGTCGCCTCTCTCTCTCGTCCTAACCAGTGAATCAGCCATGACAGGACAGGGAGTGGCTGAGATAATGGGGAGCACTGAGCCACTCTGACAAACAGGGCTGTCTGTCTCTAGGCTGGTCTTAATTGAGGGGTTGTCGTGTCTTTGGTATCGTTAAATTGAAGACTTATAGTTTTTATCATAGATTCCTATAATTAGGGATTACGCATCACTTGAGTAATAACGTAACTAATTAACTATGAATTCGAGGGCACCAGGGAAGTTATTAGATTACAAGGTTATAATTTCCCAATCTACCTTTTCGTATTTCCATCTGATCACATGTCCTCTAATTAAAGATTTATTTACTCTACCTTACGTCAGTCTCATTCCACATCGTAAATCGTATCTGCACGAACCCACTTTCACTATGAGTCACCATACATCAATTGTCTTAAATCATTTATTTATTACTAAACTAATTAATTCACAGAAATGCATAAACAAACAAACTTAAAATAGTTACATGAAATGGTGGAAGGAATATGCCCTAGTGGGCTAAACCGGCATGGGGCTGTTAGACAAAGGGAAAGTTGCGTTCGACTAAGAATTCACTACAGAGTCCATAATTATAACAATTGACAGCAATCCTTACAAATGAACGCTCACTCATTCGGGAACAATTGCAATCAATATATATATAGTTACGTCCAGTGTGTGTGTCGCCTTGGTCGTTGGAGAAAGTTTGTTTTGGTTGGAGTGAAGTTCTGTCTCGTTGTGGATTGTTCTGAGGGACATTCGTTAAAGAATGATTGTTTCGGCGGTTGTTTCTTCGCGTTCAATGATACAGAATTCCTAGCTGCAGACTAGAAGTCAATATCAAAGACTTGTTCTCATTCGTCTTAAGAGTTAACCACGTGGTATGGTAAAGATTCCGCAGTCTGGTCTCAAACCTTGGCCTCTCGTTATCGAGGTAAGCTGGTCTACAACCTTGTCCTCTCGTGATTGAGAGAAACATGGTCTGGGTAATTTCTTAAGAGTTGGCTTTTATTCAGATAGCAGAGAGGGGTGGCCATGGTCTCTGACCCAACTGGCTCAGGGGCGGTCCTTGGATTTAGTTCAAATACAACCAAATAGTTCAAATACAAATACAATTGTATTTTCCTTCAATAAACAGTTCAAAATCATATTACACAATTATACAAACAGTATCATACTCACTCATTCATTTTATACAACAAACAGATGTTAACCTCATATCTGAGGTTATTTTATATAAACAGCGGTATGGTAATGTGGTCAACCCGTCTCTCCTGAGTTTCCCACATGGGGACAAATGGACCGGTTCATAGCTGGACTTACACCGATCATTCCTACTTGTGCAGGAATATGAAATATGTTCGTACCTCAAGTTCTGTGAGGTGGAAGAGAATTCCTTTGTCCTGAAAGTTTACCCCCTGTCTTAATACTGTTTGTGGTGGGGAGATTCTCAGGAATTTACGACATCTCTCTGTGATCACAGCATGGGTTGAAGGAGTGGAGGCAGGGAGAGGGGGATGGGGTTTGCTATACCCACGCAGGCAACGTCATGACAGGTGAATGTCTATTTTGTCATATTTATTCCTGTATGTCATTTAGTATAGCAGCACTGTATAATATTTAGTAATAATGTGTAATACAGTTGAAGTCGGAAGTTTACATACACTTAGGTTGGAGTCATTAAAACTTGTTTTTCAACCACTCCACACATTTCTTGTTAACAAACTATAGTTTTGGGAAGTCGGTGAGGACATCTACTTGGTGCATGACACAAGTAATCTTTCCAACAATTGTTTATAGACAGATTATTTCATGTATAATTCACTGTATCACAATTCCAGTGGGTCAGAAGTTTACATACACTAAGTTGACTGTGCCTTTAAACAGCTTGGAAAATTCCAGAAAATTATGTCATGGCTTTAGAAGCTTCTGATGGCCTAATTGACATCATTTGAGTCAATTGGAGGTGTACCTGCGGATGTATTTCAAGGCCTACCTTCAAACTCAGTGCTTCTTTGCTTGACATCATGGGAAAATCAAAAGAAATCAGCCAAGACCTTAATAAAAAAAATTGTTGACCTCCACAAGTCTGGTTCATCCTTGGGAGCAATTTCCAAATGCCTGAAGGTACCACGTTCATCTGTACAAACAATAGTACGCAAGTATAAACACCATGGGACCACGCAGCCGTCATACCGGTCAGGAAGGAGATGCATTCTGTCTCCTAGAGATGAACGTCCTTTGGTGCGAAAAGTACAAATCAATCCCAGAACAACAGCAAAGGACCTTGTGAAGATGCTGGAGGAAACAGGTACAAAAGTATCTATATCCAAAGTAAAATAAGTCCTATATCGACATAACCTGAAAGTTTGCTCAGCAAGGAAGAAGCCACTGCCCCAAAGCCGCCATAAAAAAGCCAGACTACGGTTTGCAACTGCACATGGGGACAAAGATCGTACTTTTTGGTCTGATGAAACAAAAATAGAACTGTTTGGCCATAATGGCCATTGTTATATTTGTAGGAAAAAGGGGGAGGCTTGCAAGCCGAAGAACACCATCCCAACCGTGAAGCACGGGGGTGGCAGCATCATGTTGTGGGGGTGCTTTGCTGCAGGAGGGACTGGTGCACTTCACAAAATAGATGGCTTCGTGAGGGAGTAAAATTATGTGGATACATTGAAGCAACATCTCAAGACATCAGTCAGGAAGATAAAACTTGGTCGCAAATGGGTCTTCCAAATGGACAATAACTCCAAGCGTACTTCCAAAGTTGTGGCAAAATGGCTTAAGGACAACAAAGTCAAGGTATTGGAGTGGCCATCACAAAGCCCTGACCTCAATCCTATAGAAAATCTGTGGGCAGAACTGAAAAAGCGTGTGCGAGCAAGGAGGCCTTACAAACCTGACTCGGTTACACCAGCTCTGTCAGGAGGAATGGGCCAAAATTCACCCAACTTATTGTAGGAAACTTGTGGAAGGCTACCCGAAACGTTTGACCCAAGTTAAACAATTTAAAGGCAATGCTACCAAATACTAATTGAGTATATGTAAACTTCTGACCCACTGGGAATGTGATGAAAGAAATAAAAGCTGAAATAAAACATTCTCTCTACTATTATTCTGACATTTCACATTCTTAAAATAAAGTAGTGATCCTAAATTACCTAAAACAGGGAATTTGTACTTGGATTAAATGTCAGGAATTGTGAAAAACTGAGTTTAAATGTATTTGGCTAAGGTGTATGTAAACTTCCGACTTCAACTGTATGTATGCAATGAAGATTCTTATCTTATGTAATGATTTTAAATGCACTAGTTTTTAAAAACTTTTTCGAAAGTGTAACTAGTCTTGTTTCGATGCTCTGTCAAATACTACTCCCAGTTTGCTGCAGCGTAATAATTGCTTGGGTTGGTCCAGGAGCAAACTGGCGTCTAGCAAAGTGCCTGGTCATAAACAGAGCTTCAGGACAGTCAGGGGGATTGAACCTATAGTGCGTAGACTAGATTCTGGACAGTTAAAGATGATAAATATATTGTCCGAAGTCATACAGCTTTTATGTGTGGCTGTATAGCATATACAGTTCCTTGCAAAAGTATTCATCCCCCTTCATGTTTTTCCTATTATGTTGCATTACAACCTGCAATTTAAATGCATTTTTTAAATGCATTGGATTTCATGTAATGGACGTACACAAAATAGTCCAAATTGGTGAAGTGAAATTAAAAGAATAACTTGTTTCAAAAAATTCTAAAAAATAAAAAACTGAAAAGTGATGCATGCATATGTATTCACCCCAATTACCTTCAGAAATCACATAATTAGTTAGATTGCACACAGGTGGACTTTATTTAAGTGTCACATGATCTCAGTATATACAGTATATCACAAAAGTGAGTACACCCCTCGCATTTTTGTAAATATTTGAGTATATCTTTTCATGTGACAACACTGAAGAAATTACACTTTGCCACAATGTCAAGTAGTGAATGTACAGCTTGTATAACAGTGTAAATGTGCTGTCCCCTCAAAATAACTCAACACACAGCCATTAATGTCAAAACCGCTGGCAACAAAAGTGAGTACACCCCTAAGTGAAAATGTCKAAATTGGGCCCAATTAGCCATTTTCCCTCCCCGGTGTCATGTGACTCGTTAGTGTTACAAGGTCTCAGGTGTAAATGGGGAGCAGGTGTGTTAAATTTGGTGTCATCGCTCTCACATTCCCTCATACTGACTGGTCACTGGAAGTTCAACATGGCACCTCATGGCAAAGAACTCTCTGAGGATATGAAAAAAATAATTGTTGCTATACATAAAGATGGCCTGGGCTATAAGAAGATTGCCAAGACCCTGAAACTGAGCTGCAGCACGGTGGTCAAGACCATCCTGGTAGGATATTGACCTCATCCTGTCAGTAGAGGATGCCTGGTTGCTCTTTAAAAGTGCTTTCCACACGATCTTAAATAAGCATCTTCAAAAGCCAATCCCACCGTACCTTCTCCGCTATGCAATCTGGTTTCCGAGCTGGTCATGGGTGCACCTCAGCCACGCTCAAGGTCCTAAACGATATCAGAACCGCCATCGATAAAATACAGTACTGTGCAGCCGTCTTCATCGACCTGGCCAAGGCTTTTGACTCTGTCAATCACCACATTCTTATCGGCAGACTCAATAGCCTTGGTATCTCAAATGACTGCCTCGCCTGGTTCATCAACTACTTCTCAGACAGAGTTCAGTGTSWKAWKMSYGYGSSRSTMMTSRSSYSKRCTSMSYSWSTRTWTYMGGGMGRSKCASYGMMRWKWWRTCMSSSCSKSWCTRTTRTCTSTATACATCAATGATGTCGCTCTTGCTGCTGGTGATTCTCTGATCCACATCTACACAGACAACACTATTCTGTATACATCTGGCCCTTCTTTGGACACTGTGTTAACAAACCTCCAAACGATCTTCAATGCCATACAACTCTCCTTCCGTGGCCTGCAACTGCTTTTAAATGCTAGTAAAAGTAAATGCATGCTAAACACCGTCTAGCTGGCGACCGAGGTCAGCTTGCAGGCGCCCGGCCCACCACAAGGAGTCGCTTGAGCGCGATGGGACAAGGAAATCCCGGCTGGCCAAACCCTCCACTAAACCGGACAACACTGTGCCAATTGTGCGCCGCCTCACGGGTCTCCCGGTCACGGCCGGCTGTGACACAGCTGGGAATGTCAATGCAATCAAACTAGCAAGGGCAATGATCACAAGTTAGTCATAACGTGGCTAATAGGATAGTGTATCTATTTATGTAACTATTTATTTAGCAAGGTAAAAACACGGAGCCTAACATTAGCTAGCTGGCTGCTACAGCTAGAGATGCAGGTGTCATTTGGTTAGCTAGCAAGAAATGTGAATCGCTTTGCTAGCTAGCTAGTTATGCTGAACTTGAAAGACTAATCCATGTTGTGTTTATAAATTCACTCTGGCTATCTACTCCGATTTCTCGTCTTAGCGTGCCAGAGGCCCCAAAAATACCTGAGGAATTTACGAATGTGCAACACCCGATGAATATGACCGGTGTCAGTAAATGTTGGCCAAAAAAGTTATTAAATTGTGATCAGCAGCACAGTTAGTCACTAATGCTCTAGATACCATGTAAACAGCCTAACCAGCTCTGCTAGGGCAAGTAAAATGGCCAGAGGGAGGTGTTCTCTCATTTTATGTCTGGAAGTAGCTCTGAATTTACTAACGGACAATCTGACAACGCTCTGAATTTAGGAACGACAGAGCGCACCCTGGAGGCAACTCTGGAGGCACCCTTAGTTGTCAATCAAATTTGTTTTGGCATATATCAAATGTGCGGGCAAGCAGGGAAATTCCCATTCAGTTGTCAAAATGTGGGTTGGGACAAGCATGCATTGGCAGGCAAGCTGCAGAAGGATGAGCAGGCTACTTTTCCCCCATCGTTTATCAGTGCAATTTTAATCTCCAACTAGCTGAAAACATTTGAGTGGGTTTATCTAATGTTCCCTCATTAGATTTTAGCTCATCTCTCTCTGGCTAGCATTAGTTTTCGATGTTGTTGATGTGCATAACTGAGGGAGAGAAAGCCTACCTTTTCAAGGTTGTTTGATCAATAGGACTGTGAAGTTCCCAAATGTAAGAGGAATCCTGTTATATTTACATATTTTCAGAAATCCATTCAGGTGTATTTTGTGGCTTTTGACCAATGCGTTCTAATTATCTAAAGTCTGTTTCTACTGCCTGTAAACACACAGTCCAGTTCAAAGTGAATGATGGCAGGCCCATGTGGTAAATGCCTTATTTGCTTATAGGCCTACTGTAGCTCTGATTGGCTATGGCACACCGGTCTGCGTTGACGTTTTTATTAGGTTTTATTTACTGCAGTGTCAATTAATTGTCCAAACACATGGCCGCTTTCTATAGAGTTTTCACAAATACCTTACTATATGTACAGTGGATTTGGAAGGTTTTCAGACCCCTTCACTTTTCCACATTTTGTTACGTTACAGCCTTATTCTAAAATTGACTAAATAAACTAAAATGTCCTCATCACTCTACACACAATACTCCATAATGACAAAGTGAAAACAGGTTTTTCAAAATGTTTTGAAATATATATAAAATAAAAAAACAAATACCTTATTTACATAATTATTCAGACCCTTTGCTATGAGACTCAACATTGAGCTCAGGTGCATCCTGTTTCCATTGAGCTGTTTCCATCCTTGAGCTGTTTTTACAACTTGATTGGAGTCCAACTGTGGTAAATTCAATTGATTGGACATGATTTGGAAAGGCACACACCTGTCTATATAAGGTCCCACAGTTGACAGTGCATGTCAGAGCAAAAACCAAGCCATGAGGTCAAAGAAATTGTCCGTAGAGTGCCGAGACAGGATTGTGTCAAGGCACAGATCTGGGGAAGGGTACCAAAATATTTCTGCAGCATTGAAGGTCCCCAAGAACACAGTGGCCTCCATCATTCTTAAATGGAAGAAGTTTGGAACCACCAAGACTCTGATGAAACCAAGATTGAACTCTTCTGCCTTAATGCCAAGTGTCACATCTGAAAGAAACCTGGCACCATCCTTACGGTGAAGCATGCTGGTGGCAGCATCATGCTGTAGGGATGTTTTTCAGCGGCAGGGACTGGAGACTATAGTCAAGATCGAGGGAAAGATGAACAGCGCAAAGTACAGCAAGATCCTTGATGAAAACCTGCTCCAGAGCATTCAGGACATCAGACTGGGGCGAAGGTTCACCTTCCAACAGGACAACGATCCTAAGCACACAGCCAAGACAACGTAGGAATGTCTTCGGGACAAGTCTCTGAATGTCTTTGAGTGGCTCAGCCAGAGGCCAAAGGTGCTTCAACAAAGTACTGAGCAAAGGTTCTGAATACTTATGTAAATGTGGTAGTTCAGTTTTTTTTTACATTTGCAAAAATTTCTAATAAACAGTTTTTGCTTTGTTATTTAGGGGTATTGTGTGTAGATTGATTATGTTTTTGTTTTTTTTAATCGAGCCTTCGAATAAGGCTGCAAGGTAAGAAAATGTGGAAAAAGTAAAGGGGTCTAAATACTTTCCGAATGCACTGTAATTCCCAAACATTGTATGAATTTATGAAAATGTTAAAATTGCCATATCTAAGTGCTGGCTTGWCAGAAAATGTAAAAAAATAAAATAAAATAAAAGTAATTCTTCCTGGGGGTGTATATGAATAGATTTTAATAACATTTAATTGGGTAAAAATGCTGTTAGTTCCACTTTAAAGGTCCCATGATGCTGTTTTTTTAAACCTCAATATCAAATAATTTCTCTGTAACAATTAAGTACTTTAATGTGATTGTTTTCAGTTAAAATTGTACAAAATAAACAAAAATAGCTTCTTAGCAAAGAGCAATTTCTCAAGCAAGAATTTTGCTAGGACTGTCGGAGTGGTCTGAGTGGGGAGGGGAAAACTGAAAACTAGCTGTTATTGGCAGAGGTTTGAAACTCTCTTATTGGTGTATGAACTAATTTACCAGGCAGGCCAAAACTCCATCCCACCAAAACAGGCTGAAATTTCTGGCAATTTTTACAATTTCTCAGTATTATTCCAACATTTTAGTGTGTGAAATATTAAGCAGAAAAATAAAAATGTTGACTGCACTGAGCCTTTAAATAATGTAATCCTAGAAATCCATACAAAATGGACTATGTGGCCATACCAGGACAATATGATTAAAGGTGGGTACTTTGAAGGCTTGAGAAGAGTACTCTCTTGTGAAGAGCAGAGTTCAGTAACAGTACTTTGGTGTTAATAATAGAGAAGAATGGATCATAGTGTTCCAGTCAGACACCAAGATCATGATCATCAGTGTGGGAAACCCATGCTGTTTTGTCTGGGGCATTGATTCCTCTCCACATTACAGACATTAAAAMGGAGCAGAGGCTTCTTTTTTAAAGTCACCCTATATTACTGACCACACTCTTTATCCCATTGATTTATGTTACACGAGTGGGTTCAGGTCTATTCCATTCTGTATTTACTCATCACATCACAGTGAGAATAGGAATGGGTTGCGTTTTACGGTAGGGAAAGTAAATCTTAATGTAATTCCTTAGCATTCTTACATGTAACAGGAATTCTATAGTTCTTAGTGTAAATATTTATGAAGTGTACTCTTGGGATGTGTAGTAATTAAACACAAAACTGGAAGAAAAGTGGAATCAAGGCGAGAGAGATACTTTGTTGTTCGGATCAACTTGTTCCTGCATGAGATATAGCTTTAACAGTCAAAAGTTAACATGAAAGAGCCGGATTTACCAAGTTGTTATTCTACCAAACAACACTTATACATCTCCCCTCATGAGAATTGAAATGTATTATTCAACACAGATTGAGTCATTCAACAGATTTAGTGATTAAACGTCCTTATTGACGAACGATCATCAACACTAATGGGCCTTAATGATGCTCCATACTTTACTGTGACACTTTTACACCCTTTACTTTAGCAGCTAGCCCACTCTGACGAGCCATGAATCTCAATGGCTGCGTTCCAAATGGCACCCTATTCCCTATATATTGCACTACTTTTGACTAGAGCCTTATGGACCTTGGTCAAAAGTAGTGCACTGTAAAATAGGGTGCCATTTGAGATGTACCAAAAGTCTCCTGGCAGGGATCTGATGTCAGGTACAGAGGGACTAGAAGTGATTATGACATTGCATATTAAAATAGCAGGGGATATATATATTTGAACTTGTGTTCTGCATAAGGGTCCATTAGACGATATGAGTTCATTAGGATTAGCTTTTAAGAGCTTCCGCAGCCTCTCTTAACTACACAGTCAAAATTCACAGAGTATTATTTGTTGATTTGTTTGAAGGTCCAAAGACAATTGCTTTGATAATTGCTTTGTGCTGTGCAAATAGACATGGTTAAAATCTAAAGTCACCCCCCCCCCCTCTCTCTCTCTCTGCAGGCAGTATTGTGTACCTGGGGATGATGTTGGGAGCGTTTTTCTGGGGGGGCATGTCAGACAAGGTGGGCCGCAGACAGTGTCTGCTCATCTGCATGTGTGTGAACGGCTTCTTCGCCTTCCTGTCCTCCTTCGTTCAGGGCTACGGCATGTTCCTGCTCTGCCGCGTGATCGCAGGCTTTGGGTGAGTCTGACTGACCAGGCTAAGAATGGAAAGCAATGTGGCATGTGCTACTTATGTCTTAAAGAATGGAGTAATGAATCCCCATAATAATGCACAATAAACAAACAATAGGACACTGCAAACTCCAAATGACACTGGAGATTCAAACATGTATTGTGAGTTGTGACATGAACAAGACAACTGACTTAGCTATGCAGCCTAATTGGGACAAAACTATCTACAACCTTGATGAATCCTTTCAACTCCTTCATCAAATAGTCCTGCAGTGCTACTTTCTTAACTCCTTAATTCCCATAGACTGCCTTTCACAGTAGATCATCATTAATTCATCATRTTATGTTGTAATTCATCTGTTTTGGTTTCTTTAATGAAGATGTACACTGAACAAAAATATACGCAACATGTAAAGTGTTGGTCCCATGTTTCATGAGCTGAAATAAAAGAGCTCAAATGTTCCATATGCACAAAATMATTTACATCCCTGTTAGTGAGCATTTCACCTTTTCCAAGAAAATCCATCCACCTGACATGTGTGGCATATCAAGAAGCTGATTAAACAGGATGATCATTACACAGGTGCATCTTGTGCCGGCGACAATAAAAGTCCACTCTAAAACGTGCAGTTGTCACACAACACAATGCCACCGACGTCTCAATTTGAGGGAGCGTGCAATTGACATGCAGACTGCAACAATGTCCACCAGAGCTGTTGTCAGATAATTAAATGTTTATTTCTCGACCAATGTCGATTTTTAGAGAATTTGGCAGTATGTCCAACCGGCCTCAACTGCAAAACACATGTATGGTGTCATGTGGGCGAGTGGCTTGTTGATGTCAGCGTTGTTAACAGAGTTCCCCATGGTGGCGGAGGGGTTATGGTATGACCAGGCATACGCTACGGACAACGAAAACAATTGCATTTTATCGATGGCAATTTGAATGCAGAGATACCGTGACGAGATCCTGAGGCACATTGTTGTACCATTCATCCACCGCCATCACCTCATGTTTCAGCATGATGATGCACAGCCCCATGTCGTAAGGATCTGTACACAATTCCTGGAAGCGTAAAATGTCCCACTTCTTCCATGGTTTGTACACTCACCAGACATGTCACCTGTTGAGCATGTTTGGGATGCTCTGGATCAACATGTATGACAGCGTGTTCCAGTTTCCGCCAATATCCAGCAACATCGCACAGCCTTTGAAGAGGACTGGGACAGCATTCCACAGGCCACAATCAGCAGTCTGATCAACCTGATGTTGTTACGTGGAGTGGAACAGGGAAACCCAAGAGCAGACTCAGACGAGGAGACTGGGATGAAGTAGGTATTTAAGGTATTTATTCAAACACAGGTGGAAGATGGAGTGCAGGGGGCTGAGGCTGGAGCGAGAGGGGTTGGGACAGGGTAAGCAGGTCCGGAGGGGAATCCAAGAAAGCAGTAGAGTGGGGAATCCAGGGCAGAGTAGCAGGATGAGGAGATGTGGGACTGGAGACCGGAACCAGAGTCAGAGCGGGCAGAACTGTAGTGGAGAGGAAAACCGTGTCAGGCAAGGAAAACAGGCACAACAGAATCTAAATAGTAACAAACGGCTAGAACAGTAGACTGACTGAGCAGAGATTACAATCTGGCAGTGTGGAAGTGGCAGGACTGAGTATTTGTAGAGGTCTTGATTATGGAACAGGTTGCAGCTGGTGGGGATCTGCTCTGACTCCAGTACACCTGTCTCCGCCTACACACACACACACACACACACACACACACACACACACACACACACACACACACACACACACACACACACACACACACACAGAGAGAGGGAGAGAGCACTGGGGGAGTGGCGGCAGGTCAAGGAGACACAGGATGAGCAGCAGAGGATGTGGCAGGAGCAGATGTAACAGATGTGTCTCGCTGCATGAAGCAAATGGTGGTCACCAGATACTGACTGGTTTTCTGATCCACGCCCCTACCTTWAAAAAAAAAAGAATTGTTTGTGACCAACAGATGCATATTTGTATTCCCAATCATGTGAAATCCATAGATTAGGGACTAATTAACTTATTTCAATTGGCTGATGTTCTTATATGAACTGTAACTCAGTAAAATCTTTGAAATTGTTGCATGTTGCATTTATATTTTTGTTCAGTATAGTTGTAAATCCCTCTGTCAACATGTTCTCACTCCCCTTCTGATATTTCATCCATGTAATCGCTAGAGGTTTTCATCTCTCTTGTCTAGAAATAGGATTGTGTGACTAATGAATGTGTCAAACATCCCCCTGTCTGTAAGTATGTCAGTGTGCTCCTAACATCCATAATGAAAGCCTTTAGTTTACACCAACTAGGCTATATCAGTGATAACATGGATTCAATACAGGGGATTAACACCTTGTTTCATTGAGGTGTGTCTTTGCAGAGAGGTTTGTGCATCTTATACTTGGAGTGGATTAGTGCTTTTAACATTGCTGGTAAAATACTTTACAATGTTCTTTTAAAACAATTTGCAGGAAATAATTTCCCTCATTCATCACATTCATTGAAAAAAAAGTTCAAAGAATGCACAAGAATGATACAAGCAATATCTCAACAAACCTGTTTTTATTTGTATTATATATATTTTTATGAAATCCAACCCATGCCTTATATCATAGGAGGACTGAATATTGTTCATTTTATCATGAAATGACAACATTCTGTCCTTTTTGTTTCAGTCTTGTTGGCCTCAAGTGAAAGGCTCTGTGATAAATTATTGTCTAAAAGTACTACTTGGCAGTTAAGGCAGCTTTATGATGGACAAGTGAAATGTTATTTGGAAACTACTGTACTAGCCTGGTACGAGCATTCTGATGTCGCAAGCTTACATTCTGTTTCGCTACACGGTGAAAATAAGCAAGAGTTCAGGATGACCAATCAGGCTACTACTTACTGTACAGCACCATTTCTGAATGTCCATACTGTTGTTCACTGGCTGCATGGTTTCTAGCCTCACATGTCTGGGAATGTAAGAACAGAGCATTGATTTATCCAGAGAAAACATGGGAGGGGTGTAACGGTCTCTGTCAAGAGCTCATTTACTAATTGCCTCCCCGCCCCTCTCCCCAGAGAGACTCAGAGTAATCGAAAAGGTTTGCCAGCCAAACTGCCTTCTGGGAGCTAGCAGGTGTTGGAGTCTCGGAGGACTGGCTCTAAGCCTAATGGTTAACTGGAAAGCCAAGGAAATGCCCTTTTGGCAAAGTTGGCTTATTTTGAGGAACATTATTCCAGTGTTTGTTCCTATTGTCTACTTTTACAGTAGTAAAAACTGAACCACAGTTTGAAAGCTGTGTCACATCTGAAAAATACAAAAGGTTCCTCCAAGAAAATAGAGGCGCCACAAAATCTTTAGCATGCAGCAATATGTACTATAGTTAAGTTAGAATAATTATCTTTAATCATTTCTAGGGGTTGATTAAATGTTGCCCTCTGCAGAATCTGTGTCCCTACTCAGTGTCCTGTCCTTGTGTCTCCTTCAGAACAGGGGGGGTTGTGCCTATAGTCTTCTCCTTTTTTGCGGAGGTGCTGTCCAGAGAGAAGAGAGGGGAGCACCTGAGCTGGCTGTGCATGTTCTGGATGATTGGAGAGATCTATGCTTCAGCCATGGCCTGGGCCATTATACCACACTACGGTGAGTCTTTATGCTTCAGCCATGGCCTGGGCCATTATACCACACTACGGTGAGTCTTTATGCTTCAGCCATGGCCTGGGCCATTATACCACACTACGGTGAGTCTTTATGCTTCAGCCATGGCCTGGGCCATTATACCACACTACGGTGAGTCTTTATGCTTCAGCCATGGCCTGGGCCATTATATCAATAAATCAAATCAAATGTTGTTGGTCACATACACATGGTTAGCAAATGTTATTGTGAGTGTAGCGAAATGCTTGTAACTAAACCTAGTAAATTATTAGATGGTTATAATGCGTCTGAATGTGGTATATTATTTTGACATGGTTTAGTTTGTGTTAAAGAAAATCTTTAAATAAGACACAATGTTAAAACTCATCTGCAGAAATCCAGGTTGGCAGAGTACAACCAGTGGAGGTGAAGGTTTCGCTGTGACCGTGGGTGAAGGTGCCAGTTTGCCCTGCTGGCACATGAAGGAATGTAATCTCTCTAAGCGGCTGCAGACTGAGAGAGGGACATTTTACGTGATTAATGTAGGCCTGTAAACCATGGGGATACACACGTGCGCGCTCAGAGACAAACACACACACACACTCACAGGCACATGGACAAACACATAGGGATATTTAAGGAATTAAGGTGTGCCGGTGGGAGATAGAAGGCTGTGATTTACGACGCTGCTACGCTGGAAATAAGCTGCACATATCAATAAAGACGAAGGAAAATGGCCTTTTCTCTGTTTATTCCTCAAACTGTCTCTCTCTCTCTACGCTTGTCTCTCTCTCTCTCTCTACGCCTGTCTCTCTCTCTCTCTACGCCTGTCTCTCTCTCTCTACGCCTGTCTCTCTCTGCTCATCCTTTCTTTCCCTTTCACTGCTTCTTTCTTTTTTTGTGTGTCTCTCTTTCCTCAATTTTCTCAATATCTCTCCCACCCACCTTTTACTCCCCCCCCCCCTCTCCTTCTCTCTGTCTGGGGATGTTCTTCTTGATCAAACATAATTAGCTTTTCCTTCCTGCTCTAACGTAACGGGACAAAGCTACAGCTAGCCATGATTTATGTCAGGGGTGTGCTTTAGCCGAGCCGTGAGTGACGTCAGTGAGGGGCTTCTGAAGTGGGAGCATGGAGGATATGAGCCAGCTGCACTGAGTCACTGAAACGCCTGCTTGTACAAACACTGACTGCACTGTAGACATTGAAGGCAATGATACCTTACACTGTGGGGGTTCATTTAAGCTGAGGGCGCTGGTCACATCCAGATGAACATACACACACACACACACAGGGAGGATCAGTTTCAAAAGCCACTGTTTCTCTCTATTTTGCAGTGGCTATAGAGGATGGCTACACATACAATCTGGGAAGTCTCACTGTGAAAGCTCTGCTATCAGATCTGCAGATATCCCTGTGAAGGCATGTCAGTAGACCCACTCTGCTCTCATTCTTCCTGACACACTCTGTCCTCTCTCTCTATGCTCTTTGTCTATCCTATCTCTCTCTCTCCTCTCTCTCAATGCTCTCCCTCTCTATCCTCTCTCTCAATGCTCTCCCTCTCTGTCCTCTCTCTCTCTATCCTCTCTTTCCAATCCCTCTCTCTCCCCCCTCTCTTTCTCTCTGAGCGTGCCTTGCATACTCCAGCACTTTTCGATGGTTTTTATGTTTTCCTGAACTGCCGCAGTGCCCGCCAACAGTGATCCTGAGGAGTAGTCTATTGTCTAATACAGAAAAACATAATGATGGATTACCACACATTTATTTATTTCAGCTTTATTTAACCAGGTAGGCAAGTTGAGAACAAGTTCTCATTTACAATTGCGACCTGGCCAAGATAAAGCAAAGCAGTTCGACACATACAACAACACAGAGTTACACATGGAGTAAAACAAACATACAGTCAATAATACAGTAGAAAAATAAATCTACATACGATGTGAGCAAATGAGGTGAGATAAGGGGGGTAAAGGCAAAAAAAAAGGCCATGGTGGCAAAGTAAAAACAATATAGCAAGTAAAACACTGGAATGGTAGATTTGCAGTGGAAGAATGTGCAAAGTAGAGATAGAAATAATGGGGTGCAAAGGAGAAAAATATAGAAATAAATACAGTAGGGGGAGAGGTAGTTGTTTGGGCTAAATTATAGATGGGCTATGTACAGGTGCAGTAATCTGTGAGCTGCTCTGACAGCTGGTGCTTAAAGCTAGTGAGGGAGATAAGTGTTTCCAGTTTCAGAGATTTTTGTAGTTCGTTCCAGTCATTGGCAGCAGAGAACTGGAAGGAGAGGCGGCCAAAGAAACACATCTACCACCTCATTGGTGTTTAATACTCCATTAAATCTCTTTTAGGTAACTTCTCATATGCCTTCAACACTCGGCAGCTCCTAATGTGTCCTAAAGCCCCATGATAACGGCTCAGCTGGATACTACAGAAGCCTGAATCAGCCTGCAGAGATCTCATCATACTACAGGATACTGCTACCTTTTCTTACACTACTAGTGCTCTGGTGGGAAGTTATCATGTGTGTCCCAAATGACACCCTCTTCACTGTAGTGCACTACTTTTCACTAGTGCCCTAAGTTGGAGAGGGTGGGGGCTACACACTGCTGTTGTTTCCAGCTGTTACACTTTCCCTTGTTCCTAGTGCCTTCAAGTGCTGTCACATGATTGCGGTCAATTGATTTGTTTTCGTGCTGTTCTTTTTTCTATGAACAAGCCATGAGTGGAATGGTCTGGCTTCCATTGACAAGTAGCAGAATGTTGAAAGGCTGTCTCTGAGAACTGAAAAGTGTTTAATTGTCTTTAAAATGGTTCTTTAAAAAAATGGTTTCACTATTCTCCAGCTTACCTGAGTCACTAAGTTGTGACCAAAGAGAAAACAAAGTCAGATAAAGGACTATTGGCAGGCCACAACATTATGAGCCTCTCTCCTTCTCTCTCTCAGCTCTCTCCTACAAGGTCACCCCACAGCTACCTCTCCTACACTCTCTTCCTCTCTCACTAAGGTTTCTCTCTCTTCTATGTCTCTCTCTCCTTTCAGGTTTCTCTCCCAGGTCTCTTTCTCTACTACTCTCTCGCTCTCTACCTCGGGTCTCTCTCTCCTCTCTCTCTCTCTCCTCTCTCAGGTCTCTCTCCTTCTGTCTCTCTCTGAGGTCTCTCTCTTCTCTCTCCTTCACTCTCAGGTCTCTTTTCTTCTCTCTTTCTCCTTCTCTCTCAGGCCTCAGAGATGCAGAGCGCTACCAGACTCAGTCATCCATAAACTTAGTCAATTATGTACATAATCCCAGTAATGAGATTTCCAATGGCATGGGCAAAACACTAACCCTCTGGTCTTCACAGCACAGCTACACCTCCATAAAAAAAGGCAATCACTGCAGCACACCAAATCTTACACACACACACACACACACACACACACACACACACACACACACACACACACACACACACACACACACACACACACAACCACACCACACACACACACACACACACACACACCACACACACACACACACACACATTACCACCACCAGTAGGCATGTGTACACACACACATACATGTGCATCCATCCATGCAAAAACACATGCATTTACACCAACACCCGTATGAACACACACACAATACCCTGAATGTAAGGAATTAAGATGGTCTTCATGGTAATGCATTATTGGGAATCCTTGGCATCGTTCCACTGTGTCATCATTACTCAGCACAAAACCACAGTAACACCCCAGTCCTATACATTAACACTAACACAGTGTGTGGATAACTTTGATGCACAAAAGGATGTAGAGTTTACATGTGCCACCACTATACTGTGCTGGGTGGTTGAAAATATATCAGAATTCTCATAACACTCTAGAATTAGAGCCACTGCTCTTTAAAGGAATGCATTTTCAACATCTATGACAACCTTTCTGCTTTGAACATAGCTGGCTTGACTTCCACAGTGGTTGAGAAACGATGGTATCAAATCCAGTTTCAATCTGCTGTTTAGTTTATTTCCCAGCAGTAATTTCCTCACATTAACATCCCCCACCCCCRCACCTCCCTCTCCTGTTGATGGATAATGGTATTATTCCCTCAAAGCTTGTGCAAAAAGACACAATCCAGAGGGAGAGACGTGGGAGGTCACGACTAACATGACAAACCCCCCCCTCCCTTTTTTGCCCAAATACGAATAGGTAACATAAGCACACACACACTTCATTTACCCTCTTACACTAATGTAGCTACACTCCCACACACAGAAGAACAGACATTTTCAGTACAAAGGAGATGAGGACAGCAAAAAATAGCCTGTACCGTTGTTTTCTATTCATCCTTTTACTGTGAAAGATGTTTGACTTTTTAGATGTTCCCTCGAATTGTCACCTACACCCATTGACGTGGGCAACAATTAAGATATTTATGATCCATTTCACAGAATGTAAAAAAAAAACATACATTTAAAGGTTTGAAGGGTTATACTGTGCCTGAGGGAGAACACCATAAATTGTAGTGCAATTTTATGAATACAGATTCATAAATGGAACATGAGCTTAGCAAAATGTGCACATACTTGTTTTGAATGCTTTTAATCAGTAGGTGTCTAGAACATGGCTAGTTCAGTGTTGAGGCTAAGATTGTTTACAGGGCTGTGTACTAATTACAATGATTGAGGAAAGATATAATTGAAGGTTTTAGCAGCCGTTTTCAACTCAAAGACATCACTAGTCCAGCACGTTCCTCTCCAATTGAATGCTCCAGAAAATGACTTTACAATGTGCTGAGATAAGTGTCATTTAGAGAGGGAGAAATGGACATTGATTGTGTGTGTGTGTGTGTGTGTGTGTGTGTGTGTGTGTGTGTGGTGTGTGTGGGTGTGTGTGTGTGGTGTGTGTGTGTGTGTGTGTGTGTGTGTGTGTGTGTTGCTGCTATGATGATTAATGGGACACAGTCTGCCTGTCGGATGAGATCAGGTTCAACATGATTTAAAGCTGTAACATGTAACTCTTTGGGCGACCTGATCAAATTCACATAGAAATGTGAGTTATAGATCATTCTCATTTAACACAAGTATAAAAGAAGTGGTAGATCTGTTCTATGTGCGCTATCTCTATATTTCTAGTTTTTGCGTCTTTTACTTTCGTTTTTGTACACCAGCTGAAAATACAATATTTTGGGCTATTGAAAATATGTTTCACAGTGGTTTAGATGGTACATTGATTGTCTACACTTGTTTTGCTTTGTTTTGTCACATAAACTGAAATTAGGCGAACTATTAGAATTTTAGCAACCAGAAAATGGCGGAGCGATGTCTACATATTGCACCTTTTTAACTTAATTAATTAATAATTGCACCTTTTTAACCTTTAACAATCAATTATTTTCCAGCACATTCAATGAACCTGTCTCTCTAAGCTCTCCCAGGCCTCCACAGATTCATTCATCTCTCCTCTCACACGTTACACTGCAGTGGTGGGGCCAGGTTTCATTAAATGGCATTTTTTATTAACAGCGTTAAATCATGTTCACATTACAAGACTCCCATAACACCATTCAAAACATTGTTGGAGTGAAAGATCTAGAGCCCTCCACCTGATAAGAATACATCTGATATCATTCAACTAGTTTTCCCAAGGGACCCATATGCAGTTCAATAGCATTGCTGGTGATCTTGCTATTCTGAATAGCTGGATAATTGTTGCCTGACTCATACTGAATTTAATTCAGCTGCTCTATCGATCCATCCATCTGAACCTACAGCAACATCCTAGAAGTTGTTTGTGCTTATGTCAAAATTGCGTGATTCATGATTCATGTAGGCCAGCTCTCATCCAACCCATCGGTTTCTGGGACCAATCAGAACGGTTTGATTGGTTCGCATTCGAGAAGTCGTCGGAGAAGAAGCAAATCCAGACTCATTGTGGTGAAGAAACGTTAGTGGGGCGTGCCGTTTGGCTGGAGCGATGTGGATGAGTAGCCCGGCAAGGATAATTGCCAGCTGGTTTAAAATATCCTTTTCTTTCCTTTCCGTGTTGGGTGTGTGGTCTTCCAGAATAAACACCATAGGAATTGTGCAACTAGAACAGACATCACATCACCAAGGGAAGCAACAATCAGTTGCTCAAAAGTATCTTAAAAAACCCACTCTTCTGACAATGTTGAGTTACTATAAACTATGAGACCAACGACAAGCTAAATACTGTGTGAATAAAAAAATCGAGGCACTCTCTCTTGAGAATGTGATCCGAAGGTAAAATATGCTGATGTGTTCTCTTGTGTGTGATTGGTTTCTGATGGGTTCTCTTGCGTGTGATTGGTTACAGGCTGGAGTTTCAGTATGGGTTCGGCCTACCAGTTCCATAGTTGGAGAGTGTTTGTGGTGGTCTGCGCCCTGCCCTGCGTCTGTGCTGTGGTGGCTCTCACCTTTATGCCCGAGAGCCCCAGGTTTTACCTGGAGGTAAGGTAAAGCATTATGGGAAATGGGGTTTTAGGGAGAATGTTTGCCCCTCACAAGCTACATCAGTGGGGGAATCATAGGAGGTTGGAGGCAGGAGCTATAGGAGGATGTGCTCATCGTAATGGCTGGAATGGAATCCATGGAACAGTATCAAACATATGGAATCCACATGTTTGACTCCGTTCCATTAATTCCATTCCATCCATTACAATGAGCAAATTATCCTTTAGCTCCTCCCACCAGCCTCCTCTGGTGGGCATGAATGGTCTCAGCTTTTCAGTTCAAGAGTTTCATTCTGAACAGTTTAGGCAACTAATAGGCAACTGTCGACCAATCCATTCCCAGATAGGCATATAGCCCAGTTAATCCATTATTTAAGTCTGATAGTTGGTTATCATTAGCCCAGGGCCCTTAGCCTAAGGCCCTATAGCATCTATTTCCTCAGAAAACCATTGAACAGAGTGCATTATCCTAGGTTACTATCATGTTTAAGAGTGTTTGTGAAAGTTTGAGATAATTTGTTCTTTAACAGAAAGGCCTATGAGGCAAACAGTGAGTCAGCCTAATGTTTCAGCAGCAGAGGCCTTGGCTACACATTCCACACCATTTCGCATGGTTTGTCTGCTGGCAAATAAGAAAGCAAAAGGTCAGTGACAGTAGGCCTGTTACTGTAGGAGAATTACCCTTTGAAGTAAAATGAGTCATCATTGTCGTGACTCCTGTCATCTCAGCCCATCTCCTCCTGTGTGAGCATGACTGTCACGGAGGAGCGCTCCCGGTTCTTTCTCCATTAATCCCGTTAATTCCCTCTGGTTTCTCCCTCCTGTCAGGTGGGGAAGCATGATGAGGCTTGGATGATCCTCAAACAGATCCATGACACCAACATGCGAGCGCGTGGGCAGCCGGAAAAAGTCTTCACTGTGAGTTTTTTCCAGCCTGTGCTCCTGTTTGCTCCTCACACCACTGTGACCTGTTAAAATCTGTGCTGAGGATCATATCTGTGATATGAGAAGGTTTTGAAAGGTGATTTGTGTCAAACACACGATGGAAAGAGCATCCCAATCGATCCGCATTTAGAGCTTTGAATTTGGAGTCAGATTTCCTGTCTTTGTAAAGCAAAATAAAGCCTTTCAAACCTCTGATACAAACCTCTTTAAAGTAAAATAAAGCTCTAGCGCCTCCCGGGTGGCGCAGTGGTCTAAGGCACTGCATCGCAGCGCCAGCTGTGCCACCAGAGACTCTGGGTTCGAGCCCAGGCTCTGTCGCAGCCGGCCGCGACCGGGAGGTCCATGGGGCGACGCACAATTGGCCTAGCGTCGTCTTGGTTAGGGAGGGTTTGACCGGTAGGGATATCCTTGTCTCATCGTGCACTAGTGACTCCTGTGGCGGGCCAGGCGCAGTGCGCGCTGACCAGGTTGCTAGGTGTTTCCTCCTACACATTGGTGCGGCTGGCTCCCGGGTTGGATGCGTGCTGTGTTAAGAAGCAGTGCGGCTTGGTTGGGTTGTGTTTTTGTCTCTCGACCTTCGTCTCTCCCGAGCCCGTACGGGAGTTGTAGCGATGAGACAAGACAGTAACTAACAATTGGATACCACGAAATTGGTGAGAAAAAGGGGGTAAAAAAATAAAATAAAGCTCTAGCAAACCATGATACAACTGTAGCCTATAATAAAGCAGATGGAGGTTTTTGCTGCAGGGCTCAATCAATCTGGCATTACAAAACCTGGGTATCATCTCTTTAAGGAATGTGCATAGCCTACATGTTTCCATGGGCAAATCAAATTGCAATACAAAATAGTTGTGGATACTGTAAGCGAACCAGGTCAATTCCAATTCCTCTCAGAGGTGGCTCCAGGGTCCGTGTTTCCTTGTACCACCCAGAGAGGGATATCCAATGAAGGGATGATACACAGACAACATTCAGTTATATTTCTCCACCAGCAGTAGCCTACATGAAAGAAACAGCATTAACATAACTTTTGATTGAATTATGTTATTGAAAACTCAATTTCCCATCATTCCCATCCCAGGTGAACAGAATCAAGATCCCCAAGCATCTGGATGAGCTGGTGGAGATGAAGTCAGAGTCGGGGAACGCAGTCTCCAAGGCCCTCTTCAGGTCAAAGACAGAGCTACGTGGGGTGGGTTTTCTCTGCCTCTCCACCTGTTGGCTCGCTAGATGGTCATGATATCCTGCACTGCACTCTCACAAATCATTATTGATGTGTCTCTTCTTTCTCCACGCAGATCTTGGTTAACTTTATTAAGTGTTTTGACTACCCTCTGAAAGAAAACACTATCAAGCTGGCTATTGTGTGGTTTACACTGTCATTTGGGTAAGCTTTGTATTGTAATGTAATAGACTGCCTCTCCCACCCTCTCTCCTGATAGAAAGTTTTGTTTCTCCATTTAGAGATGTACATAGAAGTCAGAATATGCTAATTTCCTTCGTCAGGAAATAGCAGAGACTTGAGCTTGCAGCTACGTTGCATTTCTGTCATTTGTCTAATGCAGCAGCTCCCTGCTCTCAGGAGAACTACTGAATCAATACACTATCATTGGGCTCTCCTCTCAGTGTGACAGGATGGGAATGCAAGCAGCCTGGGGAAAAGAAAAAACCCAACACAATTTTGTATTCTTCCCCTATAGTACCAATACATTTAGACAGTCTCTGGTTTAATATACTGTAAAGACCTGTCTTTCTGCCCATTTGTTAACTGATATCCACTAATTTGACTCCCTACACCCAATGCCTTGTGGTACGTACATAAGTGTGTTTTTGCGTGTGTTTGCGACGCCACTGTATCTGTGTGTGTGGATGCAGGTACTACGGCCTGTCTGTGTGGTTCCCTGATGTCATCAAGCATCTTCAGGCAGACGACTATGCCTCCAAGGTGAAGACCCACAGCAACGAACGCATCGAGGACTTCACCTTCAACTTCACCCTGGAGAACCAGATCCACACCAACGGGGTCTTCATCAGCGACAGGTAGGAAGGAAGGAGAAAACTTCCACACTAATGAATCATGGTCAAGTAGTTATAACTTCATCCTCAATAAAAAGGGCACTTTATAGACTAAAATGGAGTATGATGAAAAATGTGAATCATTATTATGCCAGTTTTATATTCATATGACATGTTGATTTGTCTGCACTGTCCCTGTCAACTAGATAAGATGGATCAACTTTATTAAGTTGAATACAGAATAGCCACCAAGGATTTATCTGTAAAATGTAGGCATTAGTAACTAACCATGTCCACACATACACTTTCCTCTGTTGATCGGTCCAGATTTCTTAATATGAAGTTGAAGTCCGTCACCTTCATTGACTCCACCTTCCGTAACTGCTACTTTGACGACGTGACGTCAGTGGGATCCTACTTCCGGAACTGTACCTTCATCGAGGCATTCTTCTTCAACACTGGTAAGACAGACGGACAGACGGACATAAACACTTTTCTTCTAAGCCATCACTCCTGAATCAAAAGAGTTATATTCCATTTTGCATAGTCAACATAGACACAGTATATGGTTTCATAGACACAGTATATGGTTACACAGAGACAGTTATAATGTTTGCTGAATGGGTATTGTGCTTTCTCAGCTATTGTACTGTGTCAGCCAGGCTTCTTTCCCTATTTTTGATGGCAGACATCGATGAATCAAAACTGATAGACGGCACAGAGGTGATCAACAGCTCGTTCCACCACAACAAGACGGGCTGTCAGATGACGTTTGACGACGACTACAGCGCCTACTGGGTCTACTTTATCAACTTCCTGGGAACTCTAGCTGTTCTACCCGGCAACATTGTTTCTGCACTGCTCATGGATAAGATTGGACGCCTATCGATGTTAGGTATATACAGGGACAGTCTGCATAGTCTGTTCTTAGGGCTACCTTTGTTATGAGCATTACTGTAGGGTGTTCAAATAAAAAATAATGTGGTGTGTGTGTGTGTGTGTGTGTGGGACAGGTGGCTCCATGGTTCTGTCAGGGATCAGTTGTTTCTTCCTGTGGTTCGGCACCAGTGAGTCGATGATGATCTTCATGCTGTGCCTTTACAACGGCCTGAGCATATCAGCCTGGAACTCACTGGACGTGGTCACCACAGAGTCCTTCCCTACAGACAGGAGGTATGGTTAGCAGAATAATAGGAATACTCCATTTCTATGTGCATACAACACGCATGCACAAACACACAAATATACTTACAAAACCCTTTAAATCCCTAAATTGCATTTGTAATTTGTTTCTGTCTCTCTCTCTATCTTTCTCTCTCAGAGGGACAGGTTTTGGGTTCTGTAATGCTCTGTGTAAGTTAGCTGCCGTGTTGGGGAACGTGATCTTTGGTTCGCTGGTTGGCATCACCAAGGCCATCCCCATCCTCCTGGCCTCATCTGTGCTGGTGTGTGGAGGTCTGGTGGGGCTCCGGCTGCCTGATACTCGGGCCAACGTCCTCATGTAGTCCCAGGAAGGACCACCTCACCTGGGGAAGACCTGAGCCAAACCTGGGGACGGCATGGGAAACAAGGAGCAGAATGGTGCAAAGGGTTTAGTTCAAATGTTTCCTTATCGATTCCGATATTTGATTTCTTTATTGCCCCTTTTGGTCTCACAGGGAGTTSAATTTCATAACCCCCCCATCCCATATCTCTTTGAAACAGTATACTTTTACTTTATCAATGTATTTATGTACAGGACCCAAGTACCAGACCTTCTGGATACATCCCTGGGGTCGAGAGAGAACTCCTATTTCTTAGTGAATGTATTGCTTGGGAATGTCACAACACCCCTCTAAGATTAAATCAATATTTTAATGTTATTTTATCATGATATAATCATAACAGTTAGTGGATATTTTAGTTAAGCTTGTGGCTCATTGGCTATCTATATGACTTATTGCCTGTGGATTATGTCCATCCATACCATCATAGTATTAGCTGTGAAGGAAACTCTGTGGGTCCTGTAGTCTGTTCTATAGTTGGTTGATGTGAAGTCTAGATCAGTGGTGTATGTGTGAGGAAATATCAGTGTCAATGGCTGTCGGCTATGAGTTGGCTGGTGGAATCAGTACTGGGTTAGTGCTATGAGAGTTGTGTAGATATCAGCAGTGCCTGTTGCGTTGTACTATATGAGTACAGTTTGTCTGGAGCCATTGCAGGGACAGGGTTAGTGAGTGCTGTAAATATCAATGTGTTTTTATTAGGCCAAAACAGATGGAGGAGAGAGGGAAAAACAAGCTGTAATGAGCACAGCCAGCCTGCTGTGGGAGAGAAGGGGGAATAGATTATCAGAAAGACTGGAGAGATCAAACAGCTGCAACACAGGTGGCCTGGACAGAGAGACAGACTGGCAGGGAGGCAGAACCAGAGAGAGAACAAGCGTATTTCTGGGCTACCGTGAAGAGTATAGATGGATCTTTGTCAGGCTTGACGTGTTCTCCTGTCTTTTCACATGATGTTTCTACTGTATGTACCCTGCACTTGTTATGTCTGCTGGATATGCGCACATACCCTGAACGGTCAACCATGAAGAGTCATGGTGATGGACAGGATTTAACCCGCAGGAGCTGGTTTGAAGCCAAGCTTCTCACAGATAACATCAGAAACTAGAATAACATGTTAGTTTATTAGTTTACACTGACAGATGCATAACGAGGTTTTTATCAGTGTTCTGCCCCAGACTACCACATTCACATATAGACACTCAGATCTCCAAGCCCTTTGCACCAGTTCTCTACCCAAGAATAAAAAGGCCATATTTAATATCTTTAATTGTTGTTATTTGAAGTGTACATACTACATCTATCAATATGTCTTAAGATATTTACATTATTTGCAGGTATGTATCTGCAGCTGTTCAAAAAATTTTGTTGGGGAAAATGTAAGAATCCCTTTTTTTTCTGTATAAAATATTGTTCTCTCCTCCTATATGTTGTATTGTATTCAGGCTCGCAGAAAGGGCTTTGTTTATGTTCAGCCTTTTGATTTGGCGTTTCTGTTTAACGTTGCTTGTGGCATTGAATTTATATAGACATGTCATGCTGCTTCCTATTCAAGATACTGAAGGGCCTTTTTTAAATGTGCCTCTCCTTCGCTGGAGRGTTCTCCGCATAGACAACAGAAGGGTACAGGAGGTAAACAGGAAGTGAACTGTGTGTGTGGTGTGTGATGTCCCTTCTCACTACAGTCAGCATTTTCAAGTACATCATTACATTGGTGTGACCGTGACAGATATGTGTGAAGGTACAACATCCATCCTATCCGTTTCATCTGTTTAAAAAAAGATGCCCTCCCCTTTTGAGATGGAGTTGGAAGATGATCTCATTTAAACTGAATTGGGGAGATCAACTACCATTTTAGAAAAACTGAGAGCAATAAGCTACTTATTAACTACTTGCATAAGAGTGAGTGTAACTGCTCGCATATTTTAAGCAATTTTTTAAAAGTTTTACAACTTTTTGAGTAAACAATTTCAGTGCTTGTTATAAAAAAAAAAAATGAAACACCATACTGACAATTTGGATGACATTTTAGAATCAGTAACAAAATCTTATATTTTTTGGAAGGCTTTTAGCCATATATACAAACTGTGTGTACACAATGAACATGATTCAATACAAAGTTAAGTTACAAATCTTACACTTTATAATGGAATTTCATTAGTGCTAATGTTCCCCTGTCTAAAATGTCACCCAAATTTGGCAAATGCATCTGATGTTTACAAGCAATCCTGTAGAAATCTGTTGTTATTACTGTAAACAGTATGATCTCCAGGTCTACATACTGCAGCTCTATAGTGTTTTCACATCCAATTCACAGGTCTACATCTCTACATGGCTCTGTAGTGTTTTCACATCCAATTCACAGGTCTACATCTCTACATGGCTCTGTAGTGTTTTCTGTGGCTTGCTGCCGGTGTAGCACGCCTGTTTCTGTGTGTGTCGTTTCTGTGAGTATATCGTAGTTTTAGTAGTCCACTGTATCAAAACTGCTGTCTGCTTGCCCCCTCCTCATATCTAAAGAAAAGGGCAGGCTTCCAATAATGGGTACATGTAGGTGTGTGCACTTGTGTTTGCTTTACATCGTCTTGGATACAGTAAAGTCTGTTTTCTGATTGTTTGTGTCTTGGTATGCATTACAAATGAGCAACAACTGACTTTTTGACGACTTCACGATTTTTAAGTGATGACATAATCAACAAAACTTGAGTATTTATAGTAGTAGCAGTGACATGGCAAAGCCATTCTGATTAGGCTGATGTCAAACCAAAGCTACTGACTACTGTTACCACCTCAGCAGTGATATGCATTCAACAAGGTACCAGTTGTTTATGAACAAGGATTGCAGCTATATGATGGTACTGGATATGTTTAAACCTCTTAACCTAATTGTGACAGCATTGACTATGATATATTACAAAAGATAAATAAGTATCTCTTTCTTTTGTTTTCTGGGGGGGGGGGTTATTGTGCGAGTGTGTGTTTGCTTGCGTGTGGTGTGTGTATGTATGTGTATATATTGTACATAATCAAGGCTGTAATTTGTGGACTTCTGAGTTCATTCTGTATGCTTTTTGATTGAGTGATGCGTCTCCAGCTTTGTTCAAGCAATAACTCCATGTTGTACATCTGTGTCTCCTCAACTACTGTGTATATAAACTTGCATGCGTGTATGAAACCTTATTTTTCTTCTTCTACCAGAAGTAAATAAAATGTTGTTTTTTTAGAAAAAAGTGAATGTATCACTCCAGTTAGTTTTTGTTTAGCCATTTTGTTGAAGTGAACAAGGTGTGTGCTCAGATTAATATAGATGTGTATATTATTGTGAAAGGAATGCCAATCGTGGGATGACTGTATGTACAGAGGTCTATAAACATGAAGCTGTGTAGAGAAATATTTGCCAAACGATGCCCTGCAAATATTGTTTTAATTAAAGGGGAATGGCAGGAATAGCAGAGAGTGCTGTTTATGAGCATCAAGTATATGAAATAAAGAATGATGTTCTCTAGCAAATTAAATCATGTGTTCCTCTGGATATAAAGCTACATTGCAGCTTATATAGATAGGTCTACTGCAGATAATTTTGGAGACAATATTATGTCAGAGTGCATGCACACTGGAGAGCATTGGCCCAAAAACACTACACCTCAATAATAATAGCATTGTTTAGTTCTGCGCTCTCACAATCACAACTCAAAAAATTGTAATCGTATGAGTTACTGTGCCTTCAATGTTTGCAAATCAGATATCAATTGTTGTTGGTTTTAAAAAAGGTGCATTTTCAATTAGTATGGTTGGGTTCTGAGAATATGAAATATACTTATTCATGTCACTGAGGGAGAGAGGGTAATGTATAACGTTTACATGATGTCAGGATATGTTATTGTTAGCCATCAGGGATCCTATGGGAGGGATCCTCTGGGAGGAGAAGAGACACAGTCTGGTACCAGGCACCATGACAGATGTGAGTTGAGCAGGGAAGCGATCACATGTGACAGGCATTGATAAGGGGAGAGATCTTTGGATGAGACATCAAGAGGGTTGAGGTCAAGTCAGGTCACCTTAAGGGAGAAGGAAGGGTTTATTACCCCATCACTTCGTCTTCCTGTCGAACCATAAAARATGTAAGGGTTGGAGAGAAGGAGGAGTGCATCTAAATTGGAGTATATATTCTTGGGTTGGTGGAAACATGTTTTGTCTGATGCAGCTGTATTGACCCTCTGGGAGAATTAACTTGATTAAGCTTTCATAGTGTCCGTTGAGTTTTTTACACTGAGAATTAGAACCTAACAGTATAGTCTGCTATAATTCCAGTCTATAAAGTAGGAAAAGATACAGTTGAACCAAAGTGAGGGCTTACGGTATTAGTTTTAAACAACACAAACAACAGCAACAATAAATACATTTCCATATTCACTGGCTTGTTTTCATAGCTAGTAGGCATTTTTATTTTTATTTTATTTTACCTTTATTTAACTAGGCAAGTCAGTTAAGAACAAATTCTTATTTTCAATGATGGCCTAGGAACAGTGGGTTAACTGCCTGTTCAGGGGCAGAACGACAGATTTGTACCTTGTCAGCTCGGTGATTTGAACTTGCAATCTTTCGGTTACTAGTCCAACACTCTAACCACTAGGCTACCCCGCCGCCCCGGCAGGGTAAGCATGTATAGTAATTACATTTACCCCTGGCTTTTCTGTTTTAATTAGAAAAACAAACCTTCCAACAAAACAAACAGATAAAATGTACATGTAAATTTAACTTGGAATTTGGAGTTAATGCCTTCTCACACACAGTATTTGAACATGTCTACAATGGAATGCCTGCTTATTGCCCTGCAATAGCAACATTAGCACAGCAGAGACAAGAGAAGTTTCACAGCATATCACAGACTACTCCTGGTCCCTGCTGGTTGACTTAAAATAATAAATAAATTGCTACAGGCAGGCACATATACCCTTTTCGCACTACTGCCCAACTGAGCCAAGCCATGCTGAGCTGTACTACACTGGTCTGGTTACATGTCATCCACCATAGTTGCTGTAACAATGCTGGACATTTGCTGGCTTATTTTTTACAAATGTATAAAAAACTAAAACAGAAATACCTTATTTACATAAGTATTCAGACCCTTTGCGATGAGACTCGAACTTGAGCTCAGGTGCATCCTGTTTCCATTGTTCATCCTTGAGATTTTTCTACAACTCGATTGGGGTCCATCTGTGGTAAATGTAATTGATTGGACATGATTTGGAAAGGCTCACACCTGTCTATATCAGGTCCCACAGTTGACAGTGCATGTCAGAGCAAAAACCAAGCCATGAGGTCAAAGGAATTGTCCGTAGAGTTCCAAGACAGGATTGTGTCGAGGCACAGATCTGGGGAAGGGTACTAAAAGAATTCTGAGGTATTGAAGGTCCCCAAGAACACAGTGGCTTCCATCAATCTTAGATGGAAGAAGTTCTCTGACTGGGGTGAAGGTTCACCTTCCAACAGGACAATGACCCTAAGCACACAGCCAAGAAAACGCAGGAGTTGTTTCGGAAGAAGTTTTTGAATGTCCTTGAGTGTCCCAGTCAGAGCCCGAACTTGAACCTGATTGAACATCTCTGGAGAGACCTGAAAATAGCTGTGCAGCGATGCTCCCCATCCAACCTGACAGAGCTTGAGAGGATCTGCTGTGAATAATGGGAGAAACTCCCTAAATACAGGTGTGCCCAGCTTGTAGCGTCATACTCAAGAAGACTTGAGACTGTAACCGCTGCCAAAGGTGCTTCAAGAAAGTACTGAGTAAAGGGTCTGAATACATATGTAAATATGATCAAATTTTGTTTTTTTATACATTTGCCAAAAAAATGTAAAAACCTGTTTTTGCTTTGTCATTATGGGGTATTGTGTGCGGAATTGATGAGGGGGAAAAACTATTTAAAAGACTTTAAAATAAGGCTGTAATGTAACAAAATTTGAAAAAAGTTGAGGGTATACTTTCCGAATACTTTCCGAATTCACTGTATATGCGTTTCTCAGGCCTGTTCAGAAACCCATTAGCTAAGCTATCAGGGACTAAAAAGCATGGCTGAGTAATCCAAAAGAAATGTGTTTTGTGGTCACTATGTGTGTGTCCAAAATTCCCCCTCTTCCCCCTTTATAGTGCACTACTTTGACCGTAGCCCCATGGGCACTTATTGTGCACTTCTCTAACCAGAGCCCTATGGGCCCTTATAGTGTACTACTTTTGACCAGAGCTATARGGGCCCTGGTCAAAAGTAATGCATCACTCAGAACCCCCTCAACCTGCTGACCCAGGCCCTAACTACAGCATTTGGGGCCCTGGAGCATCGACCTCCTGGAACCCCCACCCCCCGGAGGTGTTGAAATGCAGCTAACTTCCTGTATTTCAACACATTTTTCCATGGTACAGAGAGAAACATTTGCAGTGTTATAATGGAATTCTACACATTTCGTCATGACATAAAGAGAAAATGTTTTAAAGCTAATTTCCTGCAATTCTACACTTTTTGCCATGGGGCAGGTCATTTTTTTTGTTGCTGTTTCATAGCTCCTCTCATGCTTTTATTTTGATTTTGCGATGAGGCTGAGATAAAATGTTGCAGTTTTAAGCGAATTTCCTGCTATTTTACACATTTTGCCCTGAGGCTGAGAGAACATTTTGCATTTTTAAAGCTAATTTCCTGCAATMCTAAAAATGTTGCTATCATAATATGGTGTCTGAGGGCCTCCGACCTCCAGGGAGCTGCAAACCCCAAACGTGCCAAGCGTGCCTGTTCGGTAATCCGGTAATCCGGCTTTCGGCTGAACCCAACCTTGATGTGTGAAGTGAAACCTTCTGATGTCTACAAGCCTAACTATCTTCACAATGCATTTTTCCATAAACCAATCAGATACACTTTTTATACCCTTTTATTGTAATGATTCCACTGACACCCATTTCATTTGCTGTCTTGGGGGTATATTGTTACCCTCATTCTGACAGCAAGAGATGGACAGCTGTCATGATAAATTGGTCGCCAGGTGGTGCTTGGGACAGCTAGATAATTAGAGCGTCAGATCAGGGGCGTATTCATTACGCCTATTCTGTTGCAAAACGTTTCTTAAACAGAAGCAAACGGAACAAAATTCGGGAGGGATTTTCCTGAATTTGTCCAATTGTAACTCTCGTTTTAGTTGCAAAACGTTCCCTTTTGCAACTGTTTGGCTAATGAGTACACCCCAGGGGTGTATTCATTAGTCGGATTATGTTGCACAACGTTTGGTCTGTTGAAGCTATGAGCTATGGCAAGAATAGCTCAAAGAGAAACAACAGTCCATCAATACTTTAATGTTTGGTCGGTTGCACAATGTTTTGCAACGGAAACCGTTTACTCTAGGAACCATATGGAAGCAAACGGGACGAAAGAAAAGGGAGCTACCATCATTTGTCCAATATAAACGCGTTTTCTTTGGGAAACGTTTTCCGTTTGGGGTAAACGGTTGCCGTTGTAAAACGTTGCGCAACCGACCAAACGTTTTGCAACGGAATCCGAGTAAAGAATTTACCCCAGTTCAGAGCGCACTGACTGAACACTTGCACTGAGACAGAGGAAACCTCAAGCACTTTCTGACATGACCCAGCAAAGGTGAACAACGCGATTGGAGTTCTGCTGAGAAAGTGACAGGAGGCATTTCGACGAAAAGGAAGTTTAGAAAACTAGAAGTTAATCTTATCTCGATAGTGTCACAACTAAGAATATTTTTTTGACTCATCTTAAAACCAAAAGCGCGGCTTATGGTTTGCTGATAGCTAGCATTGGTTGGGCAGCATTCATCAAGTTCATAACCGGGGGAACAGAGGCAGGATGTACGATGAAGAAAAAGCTCATTCACACAGGCCACGTTATGGAAGTAAGTAAAAGTGACCTAACCCACCATTTGTAAATAAATTCAATCGACATCGTTTTTATTGTAACTTTCATGTTTCAAGTGGTTTTGTAAGCGCTGTTTTGGCAGGACGCATCTCGCGCGTATGTGGCCTTAGCGGAATGTTCGATGATGAGCCACAGGTGTTTATTGGAGCTACCATTTTATCTATTTAACCTTTATTTAACTAGGCAAGACACACCATAGGACTACTGTACATGTGCACCGCAGAACAGTTAGATTTTCACCTTGAATTATATTCTGCATAAACAAGTGTAAACTTTGAAAAAGCTATCAAACTCTGATGTAATGTTGTCAAACATGAAATTGTAGGCACATTGTTTGCTAGGGATGGGGAAAAGTATGACACCACTCTGGCCCCAGAGGACTGGAGTTGCCCATCCCTGACTAGTCTGTACTCACTCAGGCTATTGTCAGTGACCCTGACCCTTCATCAGATAAAGTTCTACTAACCATTTGCACCCATAAAGCGAGGGAATAAATGACACCAATTTGAAGTGGCCTGTGTGTGCCCCACATCACCTCAGACAGACATAGTCCATCTTCAACAACTCTGTTTTCTCAATCCAGAAGGTAGCCCTATTTGGTAAAAGACCAAGTCCATATTATGGCAAGAATAGCTCAAATAGGGAAAGAGAAGCAACAGTCCATCATTACTTTAAGTCATGAAGGTCAGTCAATCTGGAAAATTTCAAGAACTTTGAAAGTTTCTTCAGGTGCACTCACAAAAAACATCAAGCGCTATGATGAAACTGGCTCTCATGAGGACCGCCACAGGAAAGGAAGACCCAGAGTTACCTCTGCTGCAGAGGATACGTTCATTAGCGTTACCAGCCTCAGAAATTACAGCCCAAATAAATGCTTCACAGAGTTAAAGTAACAGACAAATCTCAACATCAGCTGTTCAGAGGAGACTGCCTGAATCAGGCCTTCATGGTCAGATTGCTGCAAAGAAATCCCTGCTAAAGGACACGAAGAGATTTGCTTGGGCCAAGAAACACGAACAATGGACATTAGAACGGTGGAAATTAGTCCAAATTTGAGATTTTTGTTTCTAACTTCCGTGTTTTTGTGAGACGCAGAGTAGGTGAACGGATGTGTGGTTCCCACTGAGTTGGATTGTAGAGTGAAGGAAAATTTGTCAACAAGTGCTCAGCATATGTGGGAACTCCTTCAAGACTGTTGGAAAAGCATTCCAGGTGAAGCTGGTTGAGAGAATGCCAAGAGTGTGCAAAGCTGTCATCAAGGCAACGGGTGGCTACATTGAAGAATCTAAAATTTGTTTAACACTTTTTTGGTTAATACATGATTCCATATGTGTCATTTCATGGTGTTGATGTCTTCACTATTTTCTACAATGTAGAAAATAGTAAAAATAAAGAAAAACCCTTGAATGAGTAATTGTCCAAACTTTTGACTGGTACTGTAGATATCTTTACAGTAAAAAGACTCATCCTAGTGCACAAAAGAGTCAACAGTTAAGGGTCTCTACAGACAGAAGGCATTTTCCCAGTGGTTGAATATTAACTTTTTGCTGTTACTGTTAAGAAATCCACGCATGACTTCTGTATGGGTATTCCAGGAATTTAACAAAGTCAATAAATATCTTGGAAAAAAGGTTTGAAACGCCAATAACATGCTTACCTGTATCACTTTAGGCCTGTGTGTTGTTGACAGGATTTAGCCTATGCTTAGTCAGACCTGAGAACAAATGGCAAAGTGCAATGGTGAGAGATATTCAATTAGGTAATCAGGTCAATAGTCTTTTTTTTTCTTCTGCAATTTCAACCAGTAAAATGATAGCCTAGCTGCATTATCAACCATAGTGGAAATGTCTCAACCGGTTTGTTGGCCTGACATTGTTGTTTACCGGTTTAAAATTAACTGACTAACTGCATAGGTCCAAACAGAAAAGGTTGAAGGTATTGTTTGCCCTGTTTGTTTGTCTGTCTGTCTGTCTGTCTGTCTCATCCATTAACACAAAATGAGGAGTTTAGTATTGTAAGGGCAGAGGTGGTCCGTCGAAGCTGACTAATGCATTACCATAATTCCGGCACTAATTATCTGTAGGAGTGATCTTTATCTAGGAGTCTTATTTTGGATTCAGCACCCAAGTGAGCTCTTGGGGGAAACCGTCCACAAAAACAGGTTTTGCTGAGTTTAATCAGACACAATTGGGGTTTTGAGCCCAGTAGATGGGTTGGTTGTTTAGCAACAAAACCGATGCGTGGGCAACAATGGGGAAAAACAGACTGGGTTGGCTTAGATTGTTGACAACATGTAAACTATATTTAGTTTACAATGTTTATTGAAAACATGAAATACATTTGCCCAATTAGCACTTGTTGTCGCAAATACGTCGTTACAGTTGTTGGTTAGCTACCTAGTGAATTTTTGTCATATTAGCATTGACAGGACATCAGTCAAAACAAGACATGGTATAAAGACCTAGATGAAACGAGGCAGTTTGTTGCTATCTATCTCTTTTTTTCCTCATTTTTTTTACTGAACCTTTATTTAACGAGGCAAGTCAGTTAAGAACTTAAGAACAAATTCTTATTTATAATGACGGCCTACCGGGGATCACAACTTACACCAGCTGCCTTTTTCAGGGGCAGAATGACAGATTTTTTACCTTGTCAGTTCAGGGATTCGATCCAGCAACCTTTCAGTTACTGGCCCAACACTCTAACCACTAGGCTACTTGCAACCCCAATCACAACAACACCAGAACTTTTGCCCCATTGAAGCGTGCGCATCGTTTTCATGACGTTGTCAGCTAACCCATCTATAAAAAGCACTGTCTCTGCATTTCTGTTTAGTCGATTTGCCTCAAGGCTTCCCCCTACCTAGAAGTTTGACATGTTTTTATATATCGACTCTCATTTAAATATATATATGAGATTATATGGGGATTTTATATGATTATATATATTATATTATAATGTTAAATTGATCAGTTCACACGTTTGACCAATTTTCATTGACTCTTATGTAGGTTACTTATACAATGTATTGGCTTAGGCTAACCTACATAAGAGTCAATGTATTGATTATGTAGACTAGCCTAAACCAATCTGATTAGTGATGCACAACTCTGGGCTTGGAAGGTCACGCTGTAAGCTGGTTTAAGTTGTGGTCTTTTAATCAGAGACTGATTTAAGACCTTGGTAAGCAGGTGTATGGACTCTTTAGCCAATCAATAACTGTAATTGATCAATTAAGGMGCAGAGAGTAACTAACACTAGCAGTGCGGAATCCCAAACCGGTCCCTTCCCCTTGGTCCTTTGTTCACGCGTGCCTCTGCCATATGAACGAGTGTTCCAAAGCTAAGGGAGAGAAAATGATTGAAGATGTAGTGGCTAATAACCTCCGATAGCTCCTCCCGACAACGCACTGCGATATGTTTCGAGTTTGTTCAATTTCATACAAAAGAATGAGACACGTGTGTTTGTTTGTCTGATTTTGAGGCTTGACACATAAAACAAACGAAATACCTCCCAAATTAAATGTTTAACTGTTACCAAGGTTTATGTCTTGTAAAATGACATGGGGAATTTGTTCAATTTAATTTCTCATTTTATTTATATGTGGAACATGAATTGCATCATTCAAGCCCGAAGTTGATGGGTTTATTGATTCTCTCGTTATTCCCCTCAAAGTCTGAGTTTCATCAGCAACACGTGACAGTGGAGGGCCCTCGGCACGAGTTGGTAGGGGCGAGGGTCTGGATTGGGATTCATCGCAGGGCTGTGGCCCTCTGACTGGACTTAAACAGTACCACTTTGCTCTGTGGTGTATATCTATGCTACATCTGGAACCCCTTCTGACATATTTGTACTACTATGCACATGGGCCCTCAGCATAGTATGGGGGGACTAAGGCCATATCCCTTTCCCCCAACTCAAGGATTTGATAGCCACATGCATTTAAGAGCCCCTTGTGTAACTTGTTGCTCCAACAGGATAGAAAAACATTACCTGAAAAAAGGAATGAGTCATCAAGTCTGTAAATCATGTCCAGTGATGTTCTGACAGATGAAGGCAGTGACAGATTAAATATAGCCCAGCATACTGAGTGCAGGCAGGTCTTCCAGGAAGTTTGAGTGTGGCGTGTGTAATGGCTGTGCTGGGGATCCCACGCCTCTGGGGTGAGTGTTTACTCACACTCTGGTCCTCTCCAATAACACAGCTGGCTCAGCGGATTCAGGCTGACGGATGCTCTGACCATAGATCTCCCCCTGGGCCCACACAGCTCAGAGATGGACCCCTGCTGTGTGTGTGTGTGTGCTTTCCTGTGCCTAAACCCTCTCCTGTGCCCCCTTCCCCCTCTCATATTTTCATTRCAGGGCCAACAGACCCTTATAAATTGACCCTTCAACTAGAAGTTGAAGTTCCATGGCTCCAATTAACTTTTGTTTTTAGCAGACCCTTGCATCACAATCTGCCCCTCAGTGAGACTTAAGGTCATTAATCGTTATTGTAAAAGAGAATGTTCACCTGGTTAATTAAAGGCTAAATTAAGACTGGTGAGGCGAGTCTTGTTGGTCGGGTAAGCTGGCTTTGTCTGCTGCCTCAGTGAGAGTGGGTCACAGGAGCTACAGGGATAGATGTCAGTGAGAGTGGGGCACAGGAGCTACAGGGATAGATGTCAGTGAGAGTGGGTCACAGGAGCTACAGGGATAGATGTCAGTGAGAGTAGGTCACAGGAGCTTCAGGGATAGATGTCAGTGANGGTCACAGGAGCTTCAGGGATAGATGTCAGTGAGAGTGGGTCACAGGAGCTTCAGGGATAGATGTCAGTGAGAGTGGGTCACAGGAGCTTCAGGGATAGATGTCAGTGAGAGTGGGTCACAGGAGCTACAGGGATAGATGTCAGATTAGTTCTACAGTAGCGGGCTGATAAGGCCCAACAATGGTGCAGGAATTATCTGCTGGGATTCGTTAGTGAGATTTCTAGGCCTAACTAACTTGTTCATCAGGGTGTAAATACTGCATAGTGGGTTGGATTGTGCTGCAATTTCAAGAGCACAGGGGCAGGTATGACAGTGTGTCAGCAGCATACTCAGTTATTCTGAATAAATGGTGTTTGGAGAGATGCAGCCTATCAGTCAGATTAGGCTTGCCTCCAAGCCTGCATGTGCCTGCTAGACTTCTCCACTCTGGGTCTTGAGGGCAACAAAGGTATTTTTGGTAAGTCATGCCAGTAACATAGGCGTCTAATCAGTCTGCAGACTTAACTAGTTCAGCCCTTCCCAGTAATAATGGTCCATCAATTACATACTCGCCCACTACATGCATACTGTAGCAGGGTTTCTGGAAATGTGGRGCCGGACATTTGACTGGCAGCATTTTTATTTACCAGACATTTGATACATTTACCGGACCCATCTGTATTGGGTACGTAACCTGATTAGGGTGTCCACTCACAGTGCTCAGAATGACAGAAATCACATTTACATTATGGTAATTCATATTAATAGAACATGCAAGTCCAGGATGCAACGATGTGCGGTTCTTCTTAATGAATTCTGAGTACACTTTGAAGATGTTAGAATAACTGTCCACATTTACTAACCAACAAGACGAGTAACAAACAGAAAAATCACTAGCCTATGTCAATCTACTATACCCCATAGTACAAACGTTTACCTATTCTATTGGTCAGCTTGTCGAGAAAGAAATAGCCCAAACAGACTCTGGGACAGTTGTGGGACGAAAGATCCCAAATTCATACAACCAGTAGGCCTAGGCTACATAAAAAACTTTAAAAAGCAATGAGTCTGATGCAACAGATCAGAACGTTTAGCCTAAAATTTAGCTAAACTATTATTTCTTCACATTTATAAGCGCAGCAATGCACACAACGCAGTAGGCTACACGTAAATGTTCGTTAAATAATGCAATTTATATCAGAAAAACACTGTTGTCAAAAGGGCACCACACATGCGAACGGTTTCATGTGAGAGATGACGATATCTGTTAGAAATTTAGAAAGAGGGGAGATCTAATATGCAACAACTAGCATGGGTTACTAATAATATATTATGACTAGGATTGTGCCTTTGGCTACTGGACAATGAAAGAAAGTTGATATAAAATAATTGCCATAGGCTGCCTGCTAAGTCATCTGTTCACATGCAGTTCTGAGGCTGCGTTTAGACAGCCCAAAATTCTGATGTTTTTTTCACTAATTGGTCTATTGACCAATCAGATCAGCTCTGAAAAATATCTGATGTGAAAAGATCTGACATGATTGGTCAAAAGACCAATTAGTGGGGGATAAAAAATCAGAATTGGGCTATTTTTCTAAACGCAGCCTCTGAGAGATTCGACCATGTGATTTACTGTAACCGCTGTCTGAATACTGAGGTAGTAGGAGGAGAGAGTCAAGTGCTGCATAGTGCAGACCTCTCTTTGGAATATCTGTGTATTTTGGTTTTTTCGGATCCGCTTTTGCTGAAGCAGCAGTTATTCTTCCTGGGGTCCACACAAAAACATAAAACACAACAAGTAACAAACCACTCATAGACAAGAACAGATACACAAATTTAAAATACAACAATATACAAACAATACAACAACAAAAATGTGTGTGATTAGTGTGTGTGTGTTTTGTGTCATTTCACAGTCCCTATTGTGCCATGAGATGTTGTTTTTGAAAATGTAAGGTAATTTTGCTGGTTGCTTGAGTAATTGGATATGGAAGGGAGTTCCATGCGATCATGGTTCTGTATAATACTGTCCGCTGGCGTGAATTCGTTTTGGTGGCATGACTTGTGGGGTATGTACAGTATGGGTGTCTGAAGAGACCCCTGGTGGTATGTCTTGTGGGGTATGTACAGTATGGGGGTCTGAAGAGACCCCTGGTGGTATGTCTTGTGGGGTATGTACTAGAGGTCGACCGATTATGATTTTTCAATGCCGATACCGATTATTGGAGGACAAAAAAAGCCGATACCGATTAATCGGCCGATTTATTTTAATTTATTATTATTATTTTTTAAATATACACTGCTCAAAAAAATAAAGGGAACACTTAAACAACACAATGTAACTCCAAGTCAATCACACTTCTGTGAAATCAAACTGTCCACTTAGGAAGCAACACTGATTGACAATAAATTTCACATGCTGTTGTGCAAATGGAATAGACAAACAGGTGGAAATTATAGGCAATTAGCAAGACCCCCAATAAGGAGTGGTTCTGCAGGTGGTGACCACAGACCACTTCTCAGTTCCTATGCTTCCTGGCTGATGTTTTGGTCACTTTTGAATGCTGGCGGTGCTTTCACTCTAGTGTAGCATGAGACGGAGTCTACACCCACACAAGTGGCTCAGGTAGTGCAGTCTCACTTTAATTTTGAGTGTGACTCCAAATCCAGACCTCCATGGGTTGATAAATTTGATTTCCATTGATAATTTTTGTGTGATTTTGTTGTCAGCACATTCAACTATAAGAGCGTCTGCTAAATGACTTAAATGTAAATGTAAAGAAAAATGTATTTAATAAGAATATTTCATTCATTCAGATTTAGGATGTGTTATTTTAGTGTTCCCTTTATTTTTTTTGAGCAGTGTATATATATCATACACACACACACATTTTTGTAATAATGACAATTGCAACAATACTGAATGAACAATGAACACTTTTATTTAACTTAATATAATACATAAATACACACACACGCACACCGCTCTGAAGTGACAATGATACTGAAGAGTCTGCTTAGGAGACAAATACTCTCAACTGTTTGAATAAAAATAGAGTTTAAGTTACCTGTGATGAATGTAAAAAAAACAACTTTAATTTCTATATGCAGGAAATTCTATTTTAATAATGGGCATGGTAAGAATTGACAACCAAAGTGCAGTCATAACTCCCATGACACCTTCAAGCAAAATCTGAAAAGCGGTTCCTTCATTTATTCCATAGGATATTTTTAGATTCACTTAAAATAAGGTCTGTGTTTCGTGTAGGCTTACATCACCCTGCCAATTTTATAACTGTGTAGATATCCATAGGACAAGGTAACTCTGATCAATATTGGCTGACGATAAAAAAAATTGTAGAGTGGATTTATGAAAATATGTTGACAAACGTTACCTTATCCTAGTGAGATTTACACGGGTATCAAAACGTCGAGGCGGTTTAACCTTTCTGAACCACCCATCCCGGATCCGGGATAATTGTCATCAGAAACGCTGACTAGCATAGCCTAGCGCCACAGGTATATAATAAAATATAATTTCATGAAATCACAAGTGCAATATTGCAAAACACAGCTTAGCCTTTTGTTACTCCATCTGTCGTCTCAGATTTTGAAATTATGCTTTACAGCGAAAGCAATACAAGCGTTTGTGTAAGTTTATCGATCGCTCGACAAAACAATAAGTACACCTAGCATCAGGTAACTTGGTCACGGAAATCAGAAAAGCAATCAAATTAATCGTTTACCTTTGATGATCTTCGGATGTTTTCACTTACGAGACTCCCAGTTAGACAGCAAATGTTCCTTTTGTTCCATAAAGATATTTTTTATATCCAAAAACCTTCATTAGTTTGATGCGTTATGCCCAGGAATCCACTGGAAAGAGCGGTTGCGACAACGCCGACAAAAATTCCAAATTATATCCATAATGTCCACAGAAACATGTCAAACGTTTTTTTATAATCAATTTTCCTCAGGTTTTAGCCTGCAATATCAGTTCTGTTTAACTCACAGACAAAAAATTTACAGTTTTGGAAACTTCAGAGTGTTTTCTATCCTAATCTGACTATTATATGCATATTCTAGTTTCGGGGGCTGAGAAATAGGCAGTTTCAAAGGGGTATGCCTTTTTAGCCAAAAGCGAAAATATCGCCCCCTAGCCTTAAAAAGTTTTAAGCCTCCACGAAACACAGACCTTATTTGAAGTAGATCAAGACATTCTCTATGGAAGACATGAACGGTAAAATAACAAAGGAACCCCTTTCAAATTCAGCTGCAAGTTATTACAGGAATTATAACTCGTCGACTATTTCTCTCTAAACCATTTACCTTTGACTAATCCAGAAACTATCACCTCGAAAACAAAACGTTTATTCCGTTCCGTATTTTATCTAATGGGTGGCATCCATGAGTCTAAATATTCCTGTTACATTGCACAACCTTCAATGTTGTCATAATTACGTAGAAATCTGGCAAATTAGTTCGCAAAGAGCCAGGCGGCCCAAACTGTTGCATATACCCTGACTCTGCGTGCAATGAACGCAAGAGAAATGACACAATTTCACCTGGTTAATATTGCCTGCTAACCTGGATTTCTTTTAGCTAAATATGCAGGTTTAAAAATATATACTTGTGTATTGATTTTAAGAAATGCATTGATGTTTATGGTTAGGTATACATTGGAGCAATGACAGTCATTGATTGTTTTTTATAAGATAAGTTTAATGCTAGCTAGCAACTTACCTTAGCTTACTGCATTCGCTAACAGGTAGGCTCCTCGTGGAGTGCAATGTAATCAGGTGTTAGAGCATTGGACTAGTTAACTGTAAAGTTGCAAGATTGGATCCCCCGAGCTGACAAGGTTAAAAATCTGTCGTTCTGCCCCGTTCCTAGGCCGTCATTGAAAATAAGAATGTGTTCTTAACTGACTTGCCTAGTTAAATAAAAATTAAATAAAGGTGTAAAAAAATGTACAAATTAAATAATAATAATCGGCAAATCGGCGCCCAAAAATACCGATTCCCGATTGTTATGAAAACTTGAAATCGGCCCCGATGAATCGGCCATTCCGATTAATCGGTCGACCTCTAGTATGTACAGTATGGGTGTCTGAGCTGTATGTTATTTGATTATGTAGACAATCTGGAATTTTCATTACAGCAATATTTCTCATAAAAACTACAAGAGAAGAACTGGCGTGCATGTTAATGTTAGTTCTGTATGTGGAGTAAAGGGCAAGGTGTACTGCTCTGTTTTGAGCCAGCTGCAGCTTTGCTAGGTTATCTTTGCTGCACTTGACCATATTACCAGACAGTAATCAAGATAGGACAAGACCAGAGCCTGAACAACTAGTACACTTTATTTTTGTGTCAAAAGCATAATATAATTTATACCGAACATCATACTCCTCATCTTCACAACAACTTTGTCAATATGACTTGATCATGATAATTGACCTAGGAGTTTAGCTTCCTCAACTTGCTCAATGGTCACACCCTTTATACACAACTCCAGTTGAGATTTCGGTCTTAGAATGTTTTGAACCAAATACAATGCTTTTAGTGTATTTAAGACCTGTCTATTATTCATCACCCATTCTGATGCTGACTGTAACTTCTTATGTTGCTGACATGTAGTGTGTGGAATCATCCTCATACATAGTCATTCTAGCTCCGTGTAAGACCAGTGGCAAATCATTTGTAAAAATAGAGAAGATTAATGGCCCAAGGCAACTACCCTAAGGGACACCGCACTGTACATATCTGATGTTAGAGAAGCTTCCATTGATGAACTTTCTCTGGGTTCTATTGGATAAGTCACCCTCCAACCATGAGATGTAGGTGATGTAATGCCAAAGCAAGTGAGATTCTTTCAATAACAATTTATAATTAATAACATCAAAGGCTGCACTGAAATCTAACAATACAGCTCCAACTATCATCTTATTTTACATTTCCTTTAACCAATCATCAGGCATCTGAGTCAGTGCAGTACAAGTTGAGTGCCCTTATCTATATGCAAGTTCGTACTTAACTTGTTTTCTGGAAATTAGCGTTGTATTTGGTCAAACACAATTTTCTCCATCAGTTTACTAAGACCAGGCAGCCAACTGATTGGGCGGCTGTTAGAGCCAGTAAAGGGTGCTGTACTATTTCTCGGCAGTGGAATGACTTTAGCTTCCTTCCACGCCTGTGGACACACTCCTTTAGGCTTTGGTTTAAGCTTTAGCAAATAGGGATGGCAATTCAGTCTGCTACCATTCTCAATGGTTTCACATCAAGGTTGTCTATATCGGGTGGCTTATCATTATTGCTGGATAACAATAGTGTTTTCACATTCTCCCACACGAACTTGACAATTCCAAACCACAATCCTTCTTTTTCATTATTAGATATTTTATGCAAAAATATGATGATTCACTGTTCAATAATGTAATTTAACTTCTAAGTTTTTCCACTTTTCTAGTGAAATAATAATTGAAATAATTGGCATTATTGAAAGGTTTTGTTATAAATGACCTATCAACTACAATGAGCGATGGAGATGAATGAGTTTTCTATCCATGATATCATTTAAAGTACTCAAGTCTTGTTCCATTGTGTTTTATATCAGTTATCTTGGTTTGGTAATATAATTTCTTATTTTTGTTAAGTTTAGTCACAAAATTTCTCAATTTACAATATGTCAACCAATCAGCTGAGCAGCCTGACTTGTTTGCCTTTTTTCTTTTTGTTGCATAATTTCTTTGAACCATAAAATGTTTTAATTCATAATCAATCCAGGGGGCTCTAACTGTTCTCACAGTTAATTTCTTAACAGGTGCATGCTTGTCAATGCATGAAATTAATAATTTTACAAATACTTCCAGTGCTGCATCTGGATTCACTTCCTCATACACATCAGACCAACATACATTTTTTACATCTTCAACAAAAGATAACACAACCTTTTGGCACGTTGGCTTTCCTTGTTATTGCCACAATGTTATGGTCACTACAATGGGAACTGATATCACTTTGGAGAAAATAAGATATCATCAATACAAGTGGATGTCACAGATCCAACACTATTGGTATACACTCTAATTGGTTGAGTGATAACCTGGGTTATATTGCAGGCATTAGTCACAGTAAGAAGATTCCTCTTGAGAGGAAAGCTAGTTGCTAACCAGTCCAGGTCACCCAGAAAATAGATCTCTGTTAACATCACACACACTATTAAGCATTGCAGACATTATCCAAATACTGACTGTTACCACTTGGTGGCCTATAGCAGCACACTAAAATTAGTGACTTTAGATGAGGCAGGTGAACTTGCAAACACAACACTTCAACAACATTTGACACAACAACATAATCCTTTAAGCTTTATAGGAATATGGCTCTGAACATATACTGTACAGCAACACCTCCCTCATGGGCATTCCTGTCTTTTCTGTAGATGTTATATCCTTGTATTGCTACTGCTGTGACATCAAAGGAATTATCTAAGTGAGTTTCAGAGATGGCCAGTATATGAATGTTATCCGATGTAAGAAATGGTTCATGAAATCAATAACTTGCTAAGGCTACAAATATTAATATGAGCTATTCTTAGCCCTTCCCTGGGTAGCTTATCGGAGATGGACATAATATGGAGAAAAATGTATCAAATAAAAACATTGTTTGACTGATCTAGTCAGTCGTGCGCGCGAGATGTGATGTTAGTCTGAAGCCACCTACCAGAAAGCTTGGCTCTCTCACTCCTTCCAGGCTTTTGTAAGGGAGGGTGGACAATCAAATCAAATTCAAATCAAATGTATTTATATAGCCCTTCTTACATCAGCTGATATCTCAAAGTGCTGTACAGAAACCCAGCCTAAAACCCCAAACAGCAAGCAATGCAGGTGTAGAAGCACGGTGGCTAGGAAAAACTCCCCAGAAAGGCCAAAACCTAGGAAGAAACCCAGAGAGGAACCAGGCTATGAGGGGTGGCCAGTCCTCTTCTGGCTGTGCCGGGTGGAGATTATAACAGAACATGGCCAAGATGTTCAAATGTTCATAAATGACCAGCATGGTCAAATAATAATAATCACAGTAGTTGTCGAGGGTGCAACAAGTCAGCACCTCAGGAGTAAATGTCAGTTGGCTTTTCATAGCCGATCATTAAAAGTATCTCTACTCTCTTGCTTGTCACTAGAGAGTTGAAAACAGCAGGTCTGGGACAGGTAGCACGTCCGGTGAACAGGTCAGGGTTCCATAGCCGCAGGCAGAACAGTTGAAACTGGAGCAGCAGCACGGCCAGGTGGACTGGGACAGCAAGGAGTCATCATGCCAGGTAGTCCTGAGGCATGGTCCTAGGGCTCAGGTCTTCCGAGAGAAAGAAGAGAGAATTAGAGAGAGCATACTTAAATTCACACAGGACACCGGATAAGACAGGAGAAGTACTCCAGATATAACAAACTGACCCTAGCCCCCCGACACAAACTACTGCAGCATAAATACTGGAGGCTGAGACAGGAGGGGTCAGGAGACACTGTGGCCCCATCCGATGATACCCCCGGACAGGGCCAAACAGGAAGGATATAACCCCACCCACTTTGCCAAAGCACAGCCCTCGCACCACTWGAGGGATATCACCAACCACCAACCATCCTGAGACAAGGCCGAGTATAGCCACAAAGATCTCCGCCACGGCACAACCCAACCCAATGAACTTGTCATAGCAAATGTAAGCAATGTCCCCACGCTCTCTTTAAAGTAAGGTAATAATGTCCCAAGTATCCTACTAGGCAGGTTTCTGATTCGTTGTGATTTTTAAGAATGTATGCCAAAAAGATCCTATCATGTTGATAATGGTTTTCTGTTTTCTTATGAATCTCTTAATTCATAAGAACACAGAGTGAGAACTATATCCAGTCCAAGATGATTACAGCAGATGATTCCCACCCTCTCATTACTGGGGTTTGTGCATCAGGCTGTAACTGTGTTTTTGTTTCCATCTGCAGCCATTCAGGACGATGAGAGGCTCTCGGCGGAGGAGATGGATGAGAGGAGACGACAGAACATTGCCTACGAGTACCTCTGTCACCTGGAGGAGGCCAAACGGTAAGAGAGGAGGAGTCGTGGAGCTTAGGGAGCAACAAAATGGCGGCGGAGAAGAAGGCAGACGTTTTACGTGCCCCCAACCGATTGTTTTTTGTTCATTTATTTAAAAAAAATTCTGGACATCAGGACTGTGATTACTCACCACGGACTGACAGAATCCTTTTTTTCCTTTAATGAGTCTGACGAGCCCGACGTGAACGATGTACTGCTTTCTTGGGAACAGGCACAGATCCCCGTGATTTGCGGGAAGAGGAGGCAGAGAAAAAGGGGCCAGAGGGCGGGCTACTTTCTGAGAATTCGTTGGCGATCGAATAAACCCCCACTTCCTTCTATTCTGCTAGCAAACGTGCAATCTTTGGACAATAAAATAGATGACTTACACAGAAGATTAAACTAACAACGGGACATTCAAAACTGTAATATCTTATGCTACACGGAGTCGTGGCTGAACAACGACACTCAACATACAGCTGGCTGGTTGTACGCTGCACCGGCAGGATAGAACAGTGGTGTCTGGTAAGACAAGGGGCGGCAGACTATTTATTTTTGTAAATATCAGCTGGTGCACGATATCTAAGTAAGTCTCGAGCTATTGCTCGCCTGAGGTAGAGTATATCATGATAAGCTGTAGACCACACTATCTACCTAGAGTTTTTTCATCTGTATTTTTCGTAGCGGTTTACATACCACCACAGTCAGAAGCTGGCACTAAGACCGCATTGAATGAGCTGTATTCTGCCATAAACAAACAAGAAAACGCTCACCCAGAGGCAGCGCTCCTAGTAGCCGGGACTTTAATGCAGGGAAACTGAAATCCGTTTTTACCAAATTTCTATCAGCATGTTAAACGTGAAACCAGAGGAAAAAATCTCTGGACCACCTTTACTCAACACACAGAGACGCACACAAAGCTCTCCCTCACCCTCCATTTGGCAAATCTGACCATAATTCTATCCTCCTGATTCCTGCTTACAAGCTAAAATTAAAGCAGGAAGCACCAGTGACTAGATCAATAAAAAAGTGGTCAGATGAAGCAGATGCTAAGCTAGAGGACTGTTTTTATAGCACAGACTGGAATATGTTCCAGGATTCCTCCAATGGCGTTGAGTACACCAGATCAGTCATTGGCTTTATCAATAAGTGCATCGACGACATCGTCCCCACAGTGACCGTACGTACATACTCCAATCAGAAGCCATGGATTACAGGCAACATCCACACTGAGCTAAAGGCTAGACCTGCCGCTTTCAAGGAGCGGGACTCAAACCTGGAAGCTTATAAGAAATTCCGCTATGCCCTCCGACGAACCATCAAATAGGCAAAGCATCGAATCGTACTACACCAGCTCTGACGCTCATCAGATATGGCAGGGCTTGCAAACCATTATAGACTACAAAGGGAAGCACAGCCGAGAGCTGCCCAATGACACGAGCCTACCAGACAAGCTAAACTACTTTTATGCTCACTTCGAGGCAAATAACACTGTAACATGCARMAGAGCACCAGCTGTTCCGGAAGACTGTGTGATCATGCTTTCCGCAGCCGATGTTTATATAACTTTAAACAGGTCAACATTCACAAGGTCGCAGGGKCAGATTACCAGGACGTGTACTGCGAGCGTGCGCTGACCAACTGGTAAGTGTCTTCACTGAATACCAACATGTTTTAAGCATACCACCATAGTACCTGTGGCCAAGAACACTAAGGTAACCTGCCTAAATGACTACCGACCCATGGCACTCACGTCTGTAGCCATGAAGTGCTTTGAAAGGCTGGTCATGGCTCACATCAGCACCATTATCCCAGAAACCCTAGATCCACTCCAATTTGCATACCGCTCCAACAGATCCACAGATGATGCTATCTCTATTGCACTCCACACTGCCCTTTCCCACCTGGACAAAAGGAACACCTACGTGAGAATGCTATTCATTGACTACAGCTCAGCGTTCAACACCATTGTGCCCTCGAAGCTCATCAATAAGCCAAGGACCCTGGGACTAAACACTTCCCTCTGCAACTGGATCCGGGACCACGACAAAACCTATTCCCCCTCAGGAGACTGACAAGATTTGGCATGGGTCCTCAGATCCTCAAAAGGTTCTACAGCTGCACCATCGAGAGCATCCTGACTGGTTGCATCCCTGCCTGGTATGGCAACTGCTCGGCCTCCAAACGCAAGGCACTACAGAGGGTAGTGCGTATGGCCCAGTACATCACTGGGGCCAAGCTTCCTGCCATCCAGGACCTCTATACCAGGTGGTGTCAGATGAAGGCCCTAAAATTGTCAAAGACTCCAGCCACCCTAGTCATAGACTGTTCTCTCTGCTACCACACGGCAAGCAGTACCAGAGCACCAAGTCTAGGTCCAAGAAGCTTCTAAACAGATTCTACCCCCAAGCCATAAGACCCCTGAACATCTAATCAAATGGCTACCCAGACTATTTGCATTGCTTCTCTCCCTCTTTTACACTGCTGGTACGCTCTGTTGTTGTCATCTATGCATAGTCACTTTAATAACCTTACCTTCATGTACATATTACCTCGACTAACCGGTGCCCCCGCACATTGACTCTATATACAGGGGGTTACTGGTACAGTCTCGCTATTGTTATTTTACTGCTGCTCTTTAATTACTTGTTACTTTTATTTATTCTTATCTGTATTTTTTTTTAACTTGTTGGTTAGGGGCTCGTAAGTAAGCATTTCACTGTAAGGTCTACACCTGTTGTATTCGGCGCATGTGACTAATACAATTTGATTTCAAAGAGAAGATGAGGGAGGAGCAGAGAACAGAGAGAGGAGGATGATATGAGTGGAGTGATGAGGAGACCATACAGTAAGAGGAGAAATGGATGGAAGGAGGGGTAAGAGCGGTGTAGTAGGAAGAGGGAGCATTAGGAGCAGAGCGATTTTGGTGCTGTAGATTAAGATATCGTGAGTGCTTTTTGGCTCGCACGTGTGCTGTCATCAGATGACGGCTGGCTGTAAGCTGCGGCTCGTTGAAGTGTTTGAGATGGAGTGTGGGAGAAGCTAGACTAGCTCTCCTGCTGACAGCTACTCACGCTGCTTGAAATCATGTAACCTAACAGCTCAAACTGGGACTAAGGGAGATTGAAACTCATGAAGTTCATGTTAGCTTATACACTAACACTTTAAACCCCACAATGTCTCTGACATGGGGCCAACAAAGTCGTTTTAAAGTTTAGTGTAAAGAATTTTTAATACAGTTATTTTAACATTGTTTTATCAAAACCAATCACAACTTATTTTTTATTAACCAATGTAATCTTCCTGAGAGCTCTGAGTGTGCCGTGCCTGACACTGAACCACTTCCTGTCGTCTGTATGAAGGCACCCAACGGAACAGGAAGCCTCTCCTCTCGTGTTCTCACATGCTGTTTTTGGGACTGCCCACCACACCACACCTCTGCAAGCAACCCAGAATAATTACACCAAAACTTAATCTGCTATAGCTGTACCATGGTGACATCACCAGTCAGCAGGTGGTTTAAACACTTCTAGCCTGTATGTGTTGAGGTCAGAGTTTGCTGTGCACTGGTATGACTCTGCATTGACTCCCCTGATGAGATGTTGTATTAAAGTTTGACTGCAGAACGTGGACTTTGATTTAGTAGAGAACAGAGACTTGATAGTGGGATAATTTATGACAGGGATCATCAACTAGATTCAGCTTTGGGACTTTTTTTTCTTTTTCTTGAGCGGATGGTCGGGGGCCGGAACATAATTACAAATAATTTGTAGACTGCAAATTCAACGCAAGAAGCCCAAACAGATATGTTTGACTAAAACATAATCATTTCAAACCTTGCTTACATTTGTACATGATCAAGTCTTGTCTCTCTATTATGCGTGGGAATACTTGGGAACAAATTTCTTAAATTAAAATGGATTTTTTGGTGTTTTTTACGGTCTTATGGGCCAAATAAAACCAGTTGTGGAACCCTGATTTAAGACCTTATTGGTGTCATGGATCTCTGTCTGTTAAAGTGTAATAGGGATTCTGGTGACAAACTAGCACTCAGCAGCACCGCTGACTTCCCATCTCTCTCCTCCGTCGCTGGTGAAGCCTCTATTCTGGGAAACTTGTCATCTGGGATTAGGATTATGGTGCTGGCTGCTAATTAGGCTATTAGTGAATATTAGTGACTGAGTCAGGCAGTGCGATTAGGACCCGTCTAACCCTGCTCTGCTCTGCTTCCACTCTGGGGTCAGGAGTCACATGCACAGGGCAGGCATGCAGCCCCAGTCTAGTCGGCCCTTCAACAGCTCCCGGGAGAATGGCTTGATTGGAACATCTAAACCATGCTGCTTTTGTCTTCTCTGGTAAATGGGGTTAATGCACTCTGAGTGTCTGTCTGGACTTTATTTCTTAATTTGCATTGATAATACACCTGTGGTTTACAGGTATGATATGGTAACACACTGGTAGCTCACAAGTCACAGCCTTAACGAAAACCAAAATGTAGGCCTACCTTCGTTTTAACCAAACTGTAGTGCAGTGACAGGCCTTGACACTTTGATAGGCTCATAGGCGGACTTTGTACCTGTAGTACTGAGTAAACATTATGTCAGCTTGCTCATGTTTTTTGATAGGGTGTCATTTTTGGAAGTTACATTTTTACCCTTACTACCCTTCTTCATTTTTAAWTTTTTWAAATTTGTACCTTTATTTAACTAGGCAAGTCAGTAATTTTCAATGACGGCCTAGGAACAGTGGGAACTAATTAAGTTTTAGTTCCAGTTTTACAAGTGGGGCAAAATGTTATTTACCATTTGTCTGGTCTTTTATCATTTAGTTAGTCGAAACAACTTAGCTCCATGCTCCTGTAAGATAAGTTATCTGATCAAACATGCAAAAATAACCTTAGTGTCACTAGTATCACACAATCTCATAACATGAGAGCTCTCAAAGGCAGGCTTACTGTGCGCATAGTAGAGTAACACAAAGGGTACAAATGGTGTTACTGTATATGGGTCTGTCTATAAATAATGGAGTAAATGTGGTTTGAAACAAAAATAAAGAAGATTTTCATGCAGTTCCATATGAAAATGTACCCATAACTCCACCTATACAACAACGTAGGTCTAGGACTATACATCCTTTTAGCAGGATTTATACAGACATTGGAATGTCAAATTCAAGGACTTTCAGGGTCTTTTTCAAGCACTTAATTGTAATTTTCAAGGACCTCAATGTGTAGTACAATTGTGTATTGATATATTTGTACATATAGGGTCTAATATAGAACCCCACCCCTCCCTGCAAAAAGCATGCAAAAAGTGTCAAACAAGTAGGCCATTACCACTGAAATTCAAATGATTACATTAAAAAATATGTGACAATAATGTGGACATTGCCTGACTAATTAGATTTGATGCATTCATGGCCATTTATCTGTAGCCTATGTGGCCGACGCAGGCACACAATAAAACCATGAATAGTTGTATCATTAATCTCACCATTTGAATCTCGCGATCACTGTTTTTATAATTAGAAAGTGACCAAAAACCAGTTATCTTTTTTAATGGAAGAGTTTGTATGGACATCCAAGTTGAAGCCAACATTAGATGTTGTCCTCAAAATAACCGCACGTGGTTTTACCACAACACCTTTCAATTGAAGCAGCGGGAAACAAACAAAAGTAGCCACATTTCTCACAAAAACTGATAAAAAATGAAATCACAGATAATTATAAGGGAGCAGGAGAACTTATCAATAAATTGGCTACAATAGTTACATGGACTTTTCTACACAATTGGGTCTATCCTACACAATTGCGCACAGTAGACTTGGTGTCCAATCCGACGCACAAAAACATATGAACACATTACCTTGATGCTTTCTCTGTTAAATCTAATGAGACCCTGCTGTAAGTCAAGCAGACAACAGATAATCAACATCAATTCGCTAAAGATATTAGATCCAATGTGGATCCATACACAACTGTCTTCACTGGCGTAACGAATGAGACACAAACCTTCTGGACATTCCTCGTGAACACCTTTTTTCAAGCTCTTTAGCACATGCGATGCAACATCACAACAGTTGTTCGTTACTTGACTGTCATTAGGAAAATTCCGGACGCGTCCCACCTGGCCAACATCCGGTGAAATTGCAGAGCAAAATACAGAAATACACATAATAGGCATTCATAAAATATACAAGTGTTATACATCGGCTTAAAGATGAACTTCTTGTTAATCCAGCCGCTGTGTCAGATTTCAAAAAGGCTTTACGGCGAAAGCATACCATGCGATTATCTGAGGACAACGCCCCATGTAAAAAAGCATACAAACATTTACCAGCCAAGTAGAGGAGTCACTAAAGTCAGAAATAACGATAAAATGAATCACTTACCTTTGATGATCTTCATATGGTTGCACTCACAAGACTCCCAGTTACACAGTAAATGTTCGTTTTGTTTGATAAAGTCCCTCTTGATGTCCCAAAAACTCACACTCACACTTTTGTCTGCGTGTTTTGTTCAGTAATCCAATGGCTCCAAGGCGGTCACAACAGGCAGACGAATACATACTAAAAGTACTGGTAAAGTTTGTCGAAACATGTCAAATGATGTTTATAATTAATCCTCAGGTTGTTTATTGTCTTTATAATCAATATTTAAACCGGACAATACCGTTTTCAATAGAAAGGAAAAATAACAAACGGCGTGCTGACGGGAGCGCGCCCAAATCAGGTCTGCATACTTCCTCTGACCAAAATGGCTTTTAACTCGTTGTTTTTTTTTCAAAATAAAAGCCTGAAACCATGTCTAAAGACTGTTGACAGCTAGTGGAAGCCTTAGGAACTGCAATCTGATTCCTAACCCATTGGATTCTCTATAGGCATTGAGTTGAAAAACAGCCACATGAAAATAATTCCACTTCCTGGATGGATCTTTCTCTGGTTTTTGCCTGCCATATCAGTTCTGTTATACTCACAGACATTATTCTAACAGTTTTGGAAACTTTAGAGTGTTTTCTATCCACATCTACCAATTATATGCATATCCTAGCTTCTGGGCCTGAGTAACAGGCCGTTTACTTTGGGCACGCTTTTCATCCGGAGGTGAAAATACTGCCCCCTACCCAAGAGAGGTTAACTGATTCCATATGTGTTATTTCATAGTTGTAATGTCTTCACTATTATTCTACAATGTAGAAAATAGTAAAAATAAAGAAAAACCCTGGAATGAGTAGGTGTGTCCATGAACTGGTACTTGCTTAATTAATTTGATTAATATTATGGTGTTTCTATTCCAAGGAAAACAAAATTCCCTCTGGGTTTCCGTTAGGATGGAACGGAAAATATGGCGCTGTACAACGTGATGGTCGGGAGTACAGTACTGGGCTATTTAGCTAAAGAATTCAGTGTCCTGCGGCACACGGGAGACCGGGGTTAAATTCTCTGACGGGGAGGAAAGGAGTAGGCTGTCCATGTAAGTAATAATTTGTTTTTAACTGACTTGCCTAGTTAAATAAAAGTTTACACTAAGAGCATAACATTTCTACACCATAGTTTTCTAATTCTAGTCTAACTAATACCCAAATGGAGATTCAGTGAAAATAAAATCTTATTGATTTATCAAGACCAGTCCCCATGCTTGTCTCAGAGCAGCGCAAAAAAGTCCTAAAATAGTGGTAGGCTATTGATTCAAATCTTATTGCTTCTAACTTCAATATGCTCTTTAAATAAATAAGACCTACACCACTTTTAACAGCACATTACTCAACACTAGTGAGACTCATGTCGCCTATGGTAGGCCTACAGTATATCGAAAAATATGACGTGACTCTCTGCCAATATAGAGGATTGGAGGATATTTCTGTAATTCAGTGATATTTATTCCCATAGTAATTTGTTATGGATCCATAACTAAATAAGCATCGGCATTTTGAAAGAGTATTTTTATCATTATTTTATTAATGAAAGCATAAAGATGACATTATTTGGTTACATTGTTTTAGTTTGACTGCCGACTGGCACTAAGAACAGAACAGCGGGAACGTTTCCCTAGTCAGTGCCATTTATTAGTGCAATGCCCCTTAAATTGTTGCCAGTGTGGCGGGGTTGGGGTCCACCCCCTCCTCCTTCCTCCTCCTCCCTTCCCCATTGGCTAGGTCGGTCTTCTGTGCGCGGCTCTGCGGCCCATCCCGTGCCCCCTGCCCTCATGCCTTGAACCTCGCGCACTTTCAGTGGATACAGCTGGAGAACTGCAAGGCAGTCCCATTGTGCGCCACTCGGGAGCCATGACCAATATATATTGTCCTGCTAATTACAGGGTTAATAATATATCTGTGAGAATATCCAACAGGCTTTCATATAATTCTAAATTAATAATAATAATCGCTTTGTTTAAAAAATAACAATATTTTGGAGATTTTGTTTTCAAATAAAGTAAAATGAGCGAGGAAAAAGGCCATTCTTGAACATGGGGTGAGACATTTGTAAATAAAGCTAGTTTGTTATTAAGAATGATTTATTTCTGTTTTTAGAGGGAGAAAAAACAAAAACCTACAATCATCTCATGGGTCTCCCAGTCGAGGGCGGCACGGTATTGAACCAGCATCTGTAGCTACACAGCTTGCACTGTTCTTAGACCGTTGCGCCACTCAGGCGCTGTACAATGTGACCGGTCGGGAGTGGCCTACAGTACTACAGTAAGAGCAATATAATCCTAATAAAATAATAAAAACCTTAGTGTAACAACAGTTTTAGTAAGTAATACTGAAGTCTTGCGCTGGTCTGGAGCAATGAAGTGGTGATGCAGGGTATCGTACTAAACCACAAATTACCTCTAAGTTCCACGGCGTAAGCTCGCAACTTTTAAAGGAGGAACCACTGTACAAAGCTCTCCCTTGCCCTCCATTTGGCAAATCTGACCATAACTCTATCCTCCTGATTCCTGCTTACAAGCAAAAACTAGAGCAGGAAGTACTAGTGACTCACTCAATAAGGAAGTGGTCAGATGATGCAGATGCTAAGCTACAGGACTGTTTTACTAGCACAGACTGGACTATGTTCTGGGATTCTTCCGATTCCATTGAGGAACCCCACATCAGTCACTGGCTTCATAAATAAGTGCATCGATGACGTCGTCCCCACAGTGACTGTACGTACATACCCCAACCAGAAGCCATGGATTACAGGCAAGATGGATTGCAGGCAACAAAAAACACAGCATGATGCTGCCACAACCATGCTTCACTGTAGAGATGGTGACAGGTGTCCTCCAGATGTGACGCTTGACATTCAGGCCAAATAGTTCAATCTTGGTTTCATTAGACCAGAGAATCTTGTTTCTCATGGTCTGAGAGTCCTTTAGGTTCATTTTGGCACACTCCAAGCGGGCTGTAATGTTCCTTTTACTGAGGAGTGGCTTCCATCTGGCAACTCTACCATAAAGGCCTGATTGGAGGAGTGATGCATCAATGGTTGTCCTTCTGGAAGGTTCTCCCATCTCCTCAGAGGAACTCTAGAGCTCTGTCAGAGTGACAATCGGGTTCTTGGTCACCTCCCTGACCAAGGCCCTTCTCCCCCGATTGCTCAGTTTGGCCGGGCGGCCAGCTCTAGGAAGAGTCTTGGTGGTTCCAACTTTTTCCATTTAAGAGTGATGGAGGCCACTGTGTTCTTGGGGACCTTTAATGCTGCGGAAGTGTTTTGGTACCCTTCCCCAGATCTGTGCTTCGACACAATCCTGTCTCGGAGCTCCTTCGACCTCATGGCTTGGTTTTTGCTCTGACATGCACTGTCAACTGTGGGATGTTATCTAGACAGGCGTGTGCCTTTCCAAATCATGTCCAATCAATTGAATTTACCACAGGTGGACGCCAATCAAGTTGTAGAAACATCTCAAGGATGATCAATGGAAACAGGATGCACCTGAGCTCAATTTCGAGTCTCATAGTGAAGTGTCTGAATACTTATGTAAATAAGGTATTTCTGTTTATTAAATTAGCAAACATTTCTAAAAGCCTGTTTTTTGCTTTTCATTATGGGGTATTGTGTGTAGATTGCTGGGATTTTTTACATGAAAAAAAAAATCAATTTTAGAATAAGGTTGTAACGTAACGATGTGGAAAAAGTCAAGGGGTCTGAATACTTTCCGAAGGCACTGTAGCTTTTTTTTGGCAGATTATTATCAATGATTTATCAACAGCTGTAGCAAGTTGTCCTGCATAGGAAGTCCTCACTGGTACCCTAATTTATAGAAATACCCATATAGGCTAGTAACACTTGGCCTGGCTAGCAGTTTAGTTTGGGCTAATGTGGACTGGTCACTGGTGTGGGATTTTTCCATTTGTCCTAGAGAGTAGTAGGCTAATATTAGGGCTGGGAATTGCGAGGGACCTCACGAAACGATATTATCACGATATTTAGMTGCCGATACGATATGTATTGTGATTCTATATGTATTGCAGCTCAATACTGTGATTTTGTTTTTTCCAAACGTATTGCTCACTATGTCTGCTGCAAAGATGAGAGAGCATGAGAAAATCAGTTATGGAAATAAGTGCTCAAAACATGTTGCCTCACTATTTAAACAGAAGATGAAGAGCTACTACCTTCCAAAAAAATTATCGATACTTGGAGTCAAAGTATTAATATCGTGATATGCAACTATCGACCCCATCCCGCATCACTAGCTAATATAGTGTTTAGCCTGGCCACAGGTCTAACAGTACCATTTTTATTTTTTTACACTGTTTGGACTCAGGCGACCTGCAAAAACGTTTAGGTGGCTCGCCCAAGGATTACAATGGCAGGAAAGAGTGGCTGAGGAGTTTTAAATACTGTTGTTGGAGCTGTGCTTCGCCATGTAGTTGTATACAACCAACCACATTGTTTCACTCCCGGAAGTGCAGCTTCAGAGGCTGGAGAGCTTTGTTACTGACTGAGCCAGGATATTCTTCTCCTCTCGTTCACTTTATCTCACCCTTGTCCTCTTTTTCTTGCTTGGTTTCTCTCTTTCCTCCCACCTCTCTCCTCATTTGCTTATGTAATAATACACTTTTCCTCTTATTTTCATCTGTGATTTAAAACGCCCACAATGGTGTGTCAGTAAAGCCTTCCCAGCATTGTATCTGTGTATGTACACTCTTGCGTTTCCCCTCTCCTCCACTACTTGAGCGCTAGCCAGTACAGAAGGCCGGCCCTCTCTCCAACCCATGCAACCAACTCTCATCAAGTGCTCACTGTGATCAGGCGGACATGGCATGGTGTGCTGTTATCTCTATCAGCCACCCACACAAAGCCCTCTGTGCCTCCAGTCACACCGCCTCTATTCCAGATTGGGATTTGTTATTGTTGTTTTTTTGGCGAGGGCAGGCCCTGGTTGTGTTTGTCCTGTAGTCCCCTGGGCCAGTTCAGTAGCCACAGTGCTGCAGTGTGTAGAATGTGGCCGTGGCACTGTTCCAAGATGGTGGATTAATGTCAGGTAGCGTTAGTGCAGAAGTATGCCGATCTGACACAGCGGATCTGACTGGTGTGCCGATCTGACACACCACTCAGATTCTTCAGGCCTGTTGCACTAATTTCCCACTTTCCCAGGCCATTATGGCTCAGCATGGCAGCATTGGACCAACTGATATCTAGGCCTGTATTCACAGTGTCTCCAGAATAGGAGTGCTGATCTAGAATAATAGTGAAGACATCAAAACTATGAAATAACACATATGGAATCATGTAGTAACCAAAAACGTGTTAAACACATTAAAATATATTTTAGATTCTTAAAAGTAGCCACCCGTTGCCTTGATGACAGCTTTGCACACTCTTGGCATTCTCTCAACCAGCTTCACCTGGAATGCTTTTCCAACAGTCTTGAAGGTGTTCCCACATATGCTGAGCACGTGTTGGCTGCTTTTCCTTCACTCTGCGGTCCAACTAATCCCAAACCATCTCAATTGGGTTGAGGTCGGGTGATTGTGGAGTTCAGGTCATCTGATGCAGCACTCCATCACTCTCCTTGGTCAAATTGCCCTTATATAGCCTGGAGGTGTGTTGGGTCATTTTCCCTACTACAATGTAGAAAATAGTAAAAATAAAGAAAAACCCTTGAATGAGTAGGTATGTCTAAACTTTTGACTGGTACTGTACATGTAGAGTTGCTTTTTCTGTGTCTGTCAACATCCTCTCATGTTTCCTTTGATATCAGAAAGCCATTMATTTGCCATAATACAGTTTGCTGTAATAAAATGTCCTTATGTACCGTAGAATCTTGGCATTCACCAGCAGGGTTTTGTTGAAGAATCACATCACTTTATAATTTTAGCAAATCCTCCTTAGCAAGACTGTAGAACAAACAAAGGACCTTACAATGAATGGCAGATGCAAGGAACTGTTCATTCTGCAATAAAACTCTACAATGAAGTTAAAGTGAGAGTTCACCCAAATTACAAATGTACGTATTGGTTTCCCTACCCTGTAAGCAGTCTATGGACAAGATATGACAACAATCCATGCTTTATTTTAGTTTCCCTGACACTGTTTCCACATGCTACCATTTTAGCATTTGTGGCACAAATCCCATTCAAGTCATGGGACCGGTATTAGCATTTTTCCATGCATCATGTTTAAATCCTCTAAGTGACTTTGTTGATCTTCACAATCAATTTGACATACTTTCTGATGATTTGGACATGATGTGTGGAAAATTATAATATCGGTCCCATGACTTGAATGGGATTTGTGGAACAAATGTTAGCATGTGGAAATGATGCCAAGGAATCTAAACCAAAGTCATACCTTGCCCATAGACTGCTTAAAGGGTAAGGAAACCAATGTGTCATTTTGTAATTTGGGTGAAATATCAATTTAAATGAATCAATCAACATGATGGGGTACCATGGCATGGACTGACTTGCCATAATAACGTCATGTTTGTTGTGGTTGTCCACACAGAGACAGTAAGTGCTGACAGAGGAGAGGGAATGGTGTGTTTGTTGGGTTGACACGTTTTGGGGCAGAGTGTTGTCTCTGCTGTGGTGGTTCAGCCTACAGACAGACGTTGACTTGTCATTAGTGGTTGCATGGAGGAGGGTAGGCCTGATGGAATGAGCAGGACAGAGGAGGCCTGATGGAGTGAGAAGGACAGAGGAGGCCTGATGGAGTGAGAAGGATGGAGGAGGGGAGGCCTGTTTAAAAATATATATATATATTATCATGAATGAAGTTGGACTTTACTGTGATTTTAATAATAACCTCTAACACCTTGTGTGTGTTGAACATCCCCCTCACACATTTGACAAGGAACTCACTTGTGAAACAAATCTTACTGTAACATTTTATAGGGAACTTAACATTATTCTCAACTGACACTTCACTTGCTGCAAGGTTCAACATCTAAATTGGTGGTTTCAGTTCAGCTTTCAAGGGTTTGTATGATTACTGTGGTAACGAACGCAACAGATGCATTCATATTGTAAATTTAAGCGTGATCTCTTCTCTCGCTCTCCCTCTGAGCACATGCATGACAATTTGTTTTACAGGATTTCACTCATCTTGACTCAAGACCCAGAATCACCTATAGGCCTACTGTTGAGTTTGTTGAGGACCAAACCCTTGTTCCCTGCCCCATATACTCCTCAACAGTTTACTCTTATGCCCCAAATAGTCTTCTATTAAACAGTTTACAGAAACCTAATGTATTGCCCAAAGGCATGCCTCTCCAACCCCCCTACACTGGTATGTTGGACAGTGAATGTGGGAGCTGGAACAATGGGCTCTTCTCTCTGGGTCAGTACCAGTCTATTAACACCACAGACCGAGAGGGTTTATCATCCTCAAGGATGTCAGTCAATTTATAGACACACTGACATGTGTTATGTCGGTATACATTGACTGACTGAATGTACAGGTTGATCGTGTAGTCTAATTCCTTAGATTAAGATTAGTGACTGGATGCACAAACCAGCCAGTCATGTGAAATACTGTACAGTCAATATGAACCCAAACCAGCTGATAGTGCTGTTTTGATCTTGGATTTAGAGATTTTGTAACAGTTGTGGGACTCCTTAATGACCCTTCCACCTGTGCCTTTCACTGAAGGCTTGATGTAATTTTTGTGACTTGCACGTGCCTCTCCAGGTGTGTTTGTGTGCTCACTTAGTATATTGTGAAATTTAAACCACTGCCACAGTCCTACAATACCTAATCCTTCAATACCATGAAATGTCAGGAAGCAAGGAGGATTCTTGCGGATGCAGACATAGACTTAAATAAAGCTTGTAGCCAACATACAGAAAGGTGGCCAGTTGTTTTTTTTTTTTTTTCTTGGGTGATGACTGATGATTTGGTTTTGTCCTGTGGACCATAAGACCTGAAGTGAATCCCAACAACCACCAGAGGAACGTTCTGAGTTAGCCTAGGTCTACTGCTGGTTTTCCCTTGACCGTGCTGCTCCTTCGGTAGGTGCAGAGAAAGCCAATATTGACTTATGTGGTGCTAGCGTAGGCGGCTTGTCAGTTAGCCTGGTAATGGCTCACATGCTCTTAGATCGCAGATCAACACGGGGCAAGGTGATGGACAGACCAAGGTTCTGTTTGTTTATATCTGCTTGTATCCATGACGACAGCTTTCATATTGAGGGAACCGTTAACTTGAAGCCAAGGAATGAGCGGGCAACAGGTTCAAAGTCAGACTTTGGTCCAAACATTTGCGTTTTGTTATCCATAAACTCCTCAAAGATGATGAACATATGAACCTATGATGTTCTGGGATCGGTGTCTCTGCTAGTGTTTACTTGGCCTCCAGTTAGCCTACGTAGGCAGGGTGGGACCCTACACCCTTCCTAACAAATCATCCAAAGGAAACGCTGGTATATGTTTCTATACAAATAACCCTGTGTTATTCTGTTGTGATATCAGTGTCTCTTCCCTATTGCTCCATATGAATGACTGGAGAGCTGTTGCCATTTTGTTGTGAGATCAGTTTCTGTTCTAGTCGTCTCCATATAAATGACTGAACAGATGTTGTCATCATTAGAATCAGCAGAACGGGCATCCCCATTCAGTTCAATTATGCCATAATGGGTGGAATGGTGGCCATTATTAGTGTCCCCATAGGAGCAAAGCAGGAAGTATATGTTTTGTTCCTTTTCTGAGATCAGTGTTTGTGTGTATACCCAGGTGGATGGAGGCGTGTGTAGAGGAGGAGCTGCCCTCCACCACAGATCTGGAGGAGGGTCTGAGGAACGGAGTCTACCTTGGAAAACTGGCCAAGTTCTTTGCTCCCAAGATGGTGTCTGAGAAGAAGATCTATGACAGGGACCAGGCCCGCTACAAGGTGACCTTTGTCCTCATATTGGAAAGATCTGGTACCGCAGGATACTCTAAGTAAATTGACACTTTTTCAGACTATGAATTGAACTAGGCTACAGAGTAAAACTGTCAGACACAGGATCACAACTGGGTGGCAGTCGGCGCTATCTAGTTCCTCCTCCCCCATACCCCACCTCTATCTAGTTCCTCTCCTCTCTCCCCCACACCACATCTCTATTAGAGGTCGACCGATTATGATTTTTCAATGCCGATACCGATTATTGGAGGACAAAAAAAGCCGATGCCGATTTATATAATATATACACTATCATACACATATAATATATACAATATCATACACACACACACACACACACATTTTTGTAATAATGACAATTGCAACAATACTGAATGAACAATGAACACTTTTATTTTAACTTAATATAATACATAAATACACGCACACAGCTCTGAAGTGACAATGATACTGAAGAGTCTGCTTAGGAGACAAATACTCTCAACTGTTTGAATAAAAATAGAGTTTAAGTTACCTGTGATGAATGTTGAAAACAAAAACTTTAATTTCTATATGAGGGAAATCCTATTTTAATAATGGGCATGGTAAGAATTGACAACCAAAGTGCGAGTCATAACTCCCATGACACCTTCTAGCAAAATCTGAAAAGCGGTTCCTTCATTTATTCCATAGGATATTTTTAGATTCACTTAAAATAAGGTCTGTGTTTCGTGTAGGCTTACATCACCGTGCCAATTTTATAACTGTGTAGATATCCATAGGACAAGGTAACTCTGATCAATATTGGCTAAATATAAGCGAAGATAAAAAAATGTGTAGAGTGGATTTATGAAAATATGTTGACAAACGTTACCTTATCCTAGTGAGATTTACACGGGTATCAAAACGTCGAGGCGGTTTAAGCCTGCACGAAACACAGACCTTATTTGAAGTAGATRWAGACATTCTCTATGGAAGACATGAACGGTAAAATAACGAAGGAACCCCTTTCAAATTCAGCCGCAAGTTATTACAGGAATTATAACGCGTCGACTATTTCTCTCTAAACCATATACCTTTGACTAATCCGGAAACTATCACCTCGAAAACAAAACGTTTATTCCGTTCCGTATTTTATCTAACGGGTGGCATCCATGAGTCTAAATATTCCTGTTACATTGCACAACCTTCAATGTTGTCATAATTACGTAAAGTTCTGCCAAATTAGTTCGCAAAGAGCCAGGCGGCCCAAACTGTTGCATATACCCTGACTCTGCATGCAATGAACGCAAGAGAAATTACACAATTTCACCTGGTTAATATTGCCTGCTAACCTGGATTTCTTTTAGCAAAATATGCAGGTTTAAAAATATATACTTGTGTATTGATTTTAAGAAAGGCATTGATGTTTATGGTTAAGTACACATTGGAGTAATGATAGTCATTGATTGATTGTTTTTTATAAGATAAGTTTAATGCTAGCTAGCAACTTACCTTAGCTTACTGCATTCGCTAACAGGCAGGCTCCTCGTGGAGTGCAATGTAATCAGGTGTTAGAGCATTGGACTAGTTAACTGTAAGGTTGCAAGATTGGATCCCCCGAGCTGACAAGGTTAAAAATCTGTCGTTCTGCTCGTTGAAAATAAGAATGTGTTCTTAACTGACTTGCCTAGTTAAATAAAGATTAAATAAAGGTGTAAAAAAATAATAATAATAATAAAAACAATTTTTTTCGCAAATCGGCGGCCCCAAAAATACGATTACGATTGTTCAATGAAACTGCCACACCCACCTCTATTCTAGTTTCCCCACCCCCCTCTACGTTCCTCTCCCACACCACCTTATAGTTCTCTCCCCCACGCCACCTCTATCTATCTCTCCCACGCCCTTCTCTTACTCTCGCCCCACACCCCACCTCTATGCTAAGATTCCTTCCCCCACACCCACCTCTATCTAGTCCTCTC